>NC_137811.1:45575239-45600239 GCF_963921795.1 Nannobrachium achirus | reverse complement strand
GCGTGCACATGCGCGCAAATTGTATGCCTTTTTCATTCTTCTTTTTCTTTTACAAAACTGGTTAACAATGAACAGCAGACTGTGTACAAGGCAAGCACGCTGGGTAGGCTTAACCTAATTAGCACTACACACATACTCCAAACCAAGACTTCCAAACCAATGCCAATATAAGGATTAAATAGATGTGCGCTGCTGACAGACAGAGCCACACAAGACACAACCAGCGCAACCAATCGAAACGTCCATTTAACATAGCGCGCTTTACAAAGCAAAACGCACTGTCCACCATCATGTAACAACACCAGCTATCAATGCAAAGAAAGACCACGTCAAGAAAGACCCACATTAAATAGACAAAAACAGGCCTAAGTGTATCAATCTGTCGTTCAATGTTATATGAGATACATAAAGTGGTTCCTGTGTAAATAAGCTGTAAGGTTTACTAGGATCTCCTTTTAGCTGACCAGTGATTTGTACTGTCATGAAACTGTACCTTTTCCAATTGCAAACTTCTAATACATTCTTCAATGATCAATCAATGGAAATTAAATGCACAGCGGCATATCCAGCAATATAAATTAATTCAGTTTCTCTCACCAATGAAGTTGTTCACTTGAAGAAAAGAAAAACATCCTCCTGTCCTTTTGGGTGAATTTCTCAAAGATGGGTTCATAAAGCTATCATTCCTTTTAAGTTCTGTCCATCTTTTCATAAAACAGTCTTCTTGAAAAAGGCAACGATAATAATAAATCCACAGCGTTCACTCCAGCTGCAGCCATGTCGCGTCTGTTTACTTTACAAGTTTCACGTGTTATGCATAGGGAGTGTGAAACATGCTTGTTGTTCCACTCCAAGTCCCGGAAAAGCCGTGTTGTGATTGGCCAGTAGTCACTTGACTCATTTTGATTGGTGGTTGAACGTGGGTGTTCCGTATACCCTTGACCAGAGCCCTCAAAATATGATTGGTTGATAAACCTGTCAATCCACACCAAGGCTTGTATTATGGGGAACTGGCTCAGGGAATTCTAGAAGTACTGCGAGTGAGAGTAATCTGCGCAGAGACTCAGTAGAAAAAATCTCTCATTGGCTGTTATTTTTCCCAGCACACAAGCACTCCCTATGCACAGAACTTGGGGAAGAAACAACTACAACGAGTATAGCGAGCGAAACAGTGCAGTTTAACAGATTACCAACACAAATAATTGTAATTATTTTAATAAAAATAATAAAAAATAAAAATATATTTTTTATTTAAAAATAAAAATATTATTTTCTTTCTTCTGAGGATCCCTGGGTCTTCTCTGAATACCCTGAAGGTCCTGAAAATTCGCCACTGATGTTTACACACAATCACCAACATTTGCCCACAATGAGCCTCACGGAGTCTGTGTGTAATAGCCGATCTGCTATCACACACAAATGTACATGCGAGCGCTCACGCGCACACACACACAGACACACGCACACACAAGCGTGCACACACACACACACACACACACACACACACACACACACACACACACACACACACACACCACACACGCACACGCACACGCTCGCTCACACACACACACACACACACACACACACACACACACACACACACACACACACACACACACACACACACACGTTCGCTACAAAATGTATTCTTCTGATTTATTTATGCAGCCATCCCATTCCAAATCCAACTCACTCCCAGCCTACAGCCTGCCCTCTCTGTTTCTTTTCAAAACATAGAATTTTATGGACCTTGAGAATAAAAAAAATAAAAAAATAAAACCTTTCTCAGTGGAAGGATCTTGAGAGAGGGAGAGAAAGAGAAGAAAATGTAAGTAAGGTAATAACCTGACCTTGCCTCAGTTGGGTTTGATTTATGAAAGGAAGAGTGTGTCAAAAACACAGCAGGCGCTCCCATGTCTTGGTTCAATGCCAGGATGATGTGTGTGTGTGTGTGTATGTGTGTGTGTGTGTGTGTGTGTGTGTGTGTGTGTGTGTGTGTGTGTGTGTGTGTGTGTGTGTGTGTGTGTGTGTGTGTGTGTGTGTGTGTGTGCATGTGTGCGTGCGTGTGTGCGAGTGTGCGTGCATGAGTGAGAGAGAGAGAGAGGGGGGGGGGGGGGGGGGGAGGGAGGGAGGGAGGGAGGGAGAGAGATTAAAGAACGAAAGACAAATTTACTAAATTCACTTCTTCCCAACAAAGCATAGTGAAATGAGAGAGAGAGAGAGAGAGAGAGAGAGAGAGAGAGAGAGGGGGGGGGGGGGGAAGATAGAAGAGTGGAAGTTGAAGTATTGGCACTGTGAATACATTTTTGATAGCTACCACGCCAGGAGTCGAAACAGAACTATGCACCATTCCACCACACTTCCAAAGCCCTATTCAATAACTGTATCCATGTTTTTACTTCCAGGAGGAGATTTAATGAATAAACCAACATTATTATACCTGATTATACCTGACACCAGAGAGGGAGCAAGAGAGAGAGAGAGAGAGAGAGGTAAACAACGCATGCGCACACACACACACACACACACACACACGCACACGCACACACGCACGCACGCACGCACGCACCCCCCCCCCCCCCCACCCACACACACACACACACACACACACACACACACACACACACACACACACACACACACACACACACACACACACACACACACACACATACCACAGGTGTCTTATATTCACACATGAATTTTAAACTCCTCCAAAAAACATGTTTCAGCTCTCACCCATCTGTCTGTCACCCTGCATGGACCTGACAAAGGCGGGAACACAATTAGAGTGGAGCTGGGAACATGCACCAATTTTCTCCCAATTTACTGGTTTAACATGATACCTTCCTTTCAAACGTGTTGTATATTTGCATAACATGTAATGCATGTCACAATTCTTCCCGCACGAATTACCATATCAGCGATACTGCTCTTGAAACATCTCCTATTTAAAACTTATAACATTGCACAGTTTAACATATATCTATATTCAAATAAATAGATGAACGGGATCAGGGGCGTCACAAGGGGGGGGGGGGGGGGGGGGGGGTGGGACTTAGTTACTAGGGCCCAAGGTGTTGGGGTCTTAATTATTTTATACTTTAGATATTGAAAAATGGCAGATATACAAGTAGATCTGTTATTTTTGAAAAGTCGTGAAAATGTGTGCAAATCTTTGA
This sequence comes from Nannobrachium achirus, assembly GCF_963921795.1. Taxonomy (NCBI): domain Eukaryota; kingdom Metazoa; phylum Chordata; class Actinopteri; order Myctophiformes; family Myctophidae; genus Nannobrachium; species Nannobrachium achirus. Next base: position 45,597,054 of record NC_137811.1, on the reverse strand, counting down.
ATACAGTATGTGTATGTTTTAAGCGAACATACTCAAATTTTACTTCTGGGGGCCCCTGGGACTAAATATTTTGAGATGGGGGTCTGTGGCCAAATACATATCATTTTGGGGATCCTTCACATGAAAAGGTTTGAGCAACACTTTTCAAAACACCTTAGAAGGATATATATATATATGTTACAGTATGTTTGGGTAACTCAGGACGTTCATTGTAAGAGCGCTTGTTTTGTCGTTCACCACACACTAATCACCACCAGATGGCGACGACAGCCACTGCTCTGCCATTCACTAGTGAAGGCGCTGACGTCACTCGTTTGCGACTCTCTTTCTTTATTTACTAGCCTAGCCTAGCCTAGCCTAGCCTAGCTTAGCCATTAGCTCCATTGTAGTCACTTGGACAGGGCGTTTATCGTGGGCTTGCCCAGGCCGTAAGGCCTGGGCATAAATATAACGATTGCATTCACCACGGCTTCGTAACTCGCGCGGCGCTCCGCCGGCCGCGCGGACCTGGCCCGCTCTTCGCGGCCACTCGCGCCTGCGTCGCTCGGGGGCGAAGAGCAGGACCAAGGTCCGCTGGCCTTCGCGCCGCTTGCAATGTCGTGGACAATCGAGCGGCTCCGCCTGGAGGACGTTGTTGTGGCGACCGCTTGTTCCGCCCCGTGCGGCACCACGAGTGCTCCGTTTCTCGACCGTACTGTTTCTCTAACAAACCGTGACATATATATTTGAAATATTCAGATACTTGCACACACGATTTTTCAAAAATGGCAGATCTACAAGCTTGTATATCTGCAATTTTTCAATAGTTAAAGCACAATAATGCGTAATAATGTGTCCCCACTCCCCTATGAAGAACATCCATGGGGGGCCCGCAGTGAATCCTTGTATCAAGGGCCCAGAATTTGGTGCGACACCCCTGCCCTTGAGATCAATGCTCTCCTCCTCGCCTGCCATTTAGCATTCCCCCTACTTTGGTCGGCTTTATTTGTGGTGCGCAATTGTAAAACATGAATGAAATCCATCACATTGATGCTATACGCCATATTTATTTCCCTGTGGCAGTGGCTGGCTGCACATTCAGCTTTACGGTTCAACGTTATTATGCATATATTGTAATCTTTGATGTGTGAACGAGATGGAATGTTTACATTTAGCTTACTGATGTAAAATGCAAGGGATGTATTGTTTTCGGCGCATTGTATTATCAATCCCTCATTAATTTAACAACACTCACTAACGAAATGGAAATGTTATACTCACATGTCAGTGTACACACTCATTTTGTGTTAATGTATTTTATGTTAAGGTGGCCTTGTCAGTTGCTACATTATTGTCGCTGTGTGATGGTCTACCTTTGTATAATAATAATGGTAATATTACATTTGCATGCTACAGCAGAGCTCTTTGGAAGACAGCATAAAAGGAAATATAGAGATCCTTCATTGGGTTGATGGTAATTGCTTTCTGTGAGGCCTGTAACTATCATAAGGCCAGGTAAACACACAGAGAACCATAAAAGCACAATCATGCAGTAAATAACGATAATAATTTGCAAACTACAGAATGTAAACTGCTAAAGATTTTCCACAAGTCAGAGGGATGAAATTAAAAGAAAAAATACCACGGATCACTATTTCCAATAGCCTACACCTACAGTACTGTACAGTAGCGTAGCGACCCCCCGCTGGGCCCCAATGCGAGGTTTCACCACAGCCACACACCACATTAATTACCCTTGAGTGGAAATTCTGTTCCTAATTCTCCTCCTCTGATCGAGTCACAGACTGATCAACAATATCCTACTTGCTTCTGTAGCCTACAGCTCTTTTTCTTTTTTAATTGGGTGGCGGGCCCACCAAAGAAATCAGATATTAGTTTCAAAGCCATGCTGTAAAAAAACTACCGATAACAGCCCTGAACACTTAACAGACGGCAGAGAGATTCTTAATGCTACCGCTAAAAGTAAACAGGAAACATCTGTCCTCAAGCAACTGATCAGATTGGGCAATCAGTAGCACTCGTCAAGAGGGACAATAGAGTGTCTTCTCAATACGGTAAGCATTTCAAAATATATATATATTTTTTCTCTCTCTTTTTTTAGTTCATTTTTCTTCCCCGGAGCGGTGGCGGGCCCCCTCCCCCCGGGCCCTAATGCGACTGCATTGGCTGCTTCGCCTATAGCCCCTGGTACTGTATATGGTGTTCATGGCCATCATAGATGTATGATGTCATAGACAACATGAGACTGACACAGCCATATATGGTAGCCTGGGTGCCAGCCTGCTCGCTCCCTTCCGCGATTTGTTTTGTCTCTCCGCATCACAGGAAATGATTCAGTTGACTCGTATTTCGTATTTCTATCACTTGTGACGTAGGCAACGTTGTTGCTGATTGGACGTTGTTCCAACGAAGAGTAGGTTTAGCTACGTCATCAGCCAGCCAATACATACTGGTGTATTTTGTCCCGCCCCGCACCACAGACCAATCGGAAGCCCCGGTTGTGTTCCAGCCGCTTTCTATGTCCCACCTCCCCTTGGAGATACAAGGCTTTCCAGACTGTGATGCGGAGAGACAAAACAAATCGCGGAACAGAGCGAGCAGGCTGGCACCCAGGCTACATATATGGAGCGTGACATGAGGTGTGATGGACAGACGGCCATGATCTGCAGGTTTCCATACTAAATGCGTTCTATGATCGCAATGACTGCATTTCTTGCTGTTTTCTATCAGTTTTGCCTTGTCTCTGGCCTAATGTCTGGTGTAATTGAACATTTCTCGGTTAGTGATTTTTGGAGACGATTATGATGCGTAAACATGCACTCGTTAACACCCCTAATTGGCACCAGATATCCTACTGGATATCTGGTGCAGTGATTCTCAAACATTTTAATGTCATGGACCACCGAATTGATATGTATCTGCCCACGGATTCTACATACAGTATAAACTGATGAAACAGGTGCCTTAGTGTGTCAAGTAAAGCTGGTTCCACACTGCTTTTTAGTTGCGAAATGCGTTTGTCAGGGCAAGGAGAGAGAGAGATAGAGAGAGCAAGGGACCCAGTGATCCGAAAATAAATACGAAACGGGCGGCAGTGTGCAAACGTGATTGACATAACGGGAGGTTGATTTCTTTATTTATGTGCTCCGAAATTCGCTCCTAAATTCGGCCGAAAAAACGCAGCAGTGTGCAACGACCTTAACTGATTTAATGCCAGGGGCCACAAGGTGCCGCTAGAGGGGAGGCTCTCTCCATTCCGACATGTCGCCACTCCGAAATTGACTTCTTATTGTCGGAGTGGCGACACTCCCATGGGGGTTCGGTTTAGGGTTAGGGTTAGAGTCGGAATGGAGACATGTCGGAAAGGAGACATGTCGGAGTGGAGAGATGCACTCCCACTAGAGTGCCAGACATTTCTGTATAGGCCTTCGCTCTAACTTCCGTCGACACAGGCAGTAGTGGCTTGGGATTTCACTGCAACCACTGTTATGGATGTAGACTGGAGGAAGTTAGCCAACAGTTAGCTATTAGCTTCTTTATTTTTTAGAAGCCCGATCTGCAGGCCCGGATTTATATGACATGAGGCCCCTGGGCAAGGGTAAATAAAGAGGCCCTCGTGCGCGCGCGAAAATTCCACCTCCGGTCCACCTGACCACACCGTGACCTCACCTTCGGACCGGCCCGTGCATAATCTGACTGTGTATCCTCATTGGCTCATTGGAAGGGTCTAAAGCGGATACAGAATTGGAGTTTGCGTGCATGTGTGTAGCCTATGTGTGTGGAAAGTACCGGATACATAGAGTGGGCGGGCTTTAGACTGCACTAAGCTTTCAGAGCAGCTACATGCAGTGCAGCCAGCAGAGCAGAAGCTCTCAATAATAAAACAAAATGTACTGTAACTAAACACAAATATCACTTTATTTGGATTGCAATACTTTAAAATGTCATCATTAAATTTACTCATTCAGGGTCTTTTCAAAATGGCTTCCAAGTTCCACAACGCCTCCCTCTCCATAGACTTCCATGTAATTCATAGTGCACGGATCATGCACGCCCATGCCTAGATCATGCACCACGTGTGTCCACACTGTTCACAGCTTTCAAACAAAAAAATCCGAATGGAAATCCGTTCAGGCATTCATGAGCTAGCAGCCATTATGTTTTCTTGAAATGTAAACAAACATGGTTTGTTGGTATGGGGGTTAAACATGGAATTTCGCGATTGCGATCATGCCTACTACATTTTTTGGGGTCCAAAAAATATTTTTTGAAAAAAAAAAAAAAAAATTTTTTTTTTTTTTTTTGAGGCCCCCCTCCCCTGAGGCCCCTGGGCTCGTGCCCACCCTAGCCCAATGGTAAGTCCGGCCCTGCCGATCTGAACACCAGCTTCGACTGCTCTCTTCGCATTCAATCCGACTTTTTCACCATTTCTCAGACGTTTGAATGCAGAGAGTATCCACGGGGTATCCACGGAGGAGTATCCACGGTATCCTGTTCTCCGTGCACTTTGAAGTACGCATGCGCCGATATCTGTCGCCTTGAATATTATTCCCCTCAGGGGAATCGAACCCAAACCGTGGGTTTGTTGCATCCGTGCTCTACTGACTGAGCTAATGAACGGATGATGTGACTCCTTTTTTGTGCATTTATCTTTGACGTGGATAGTGGGGTAGACGTGGATAGTGAGGGACTGAATATTTACTATTCTGTCCATAACGGCACATATCTCGGTAACGCGGCTGAGTGGGATTGGGCGCCGTTCCCACCGCTCGTCGCGGCAACTCGGCTCGCTAGCGCTCGCCTCGGTGGCGACTCACGGGGGTCATCGGCGCCCAATACCGCGCCGCTCCGTCGGGGTCTGTGGCGTGGAGCGTTACACCGGGGAACAGAGAATACATGGCATCTGGTTGGTTCGAGGCTGGGATTCACCTCAGGTTTTATTTTTGCACACCTCTGAGGTTGACCACTAGATGTCGACATTTTACTACTAATATCTCTGCATTGGTGAGATACTTCTCTGCATTGGTGAGAAACTTGGATACCCAGTATCCAGTATCCATGGATACCTCTGCATTGAAGCATCTGAAAGCACGTGAATATTTCGCATTAAGTGCGTTGATATCATTCGAAACAGGTGATCTGAAGCTATTTTAGCCGCAAAAAAACTTTGTCGCTGCACTGGGAACACAGTTCAGAGAAAAAGGTCTCTAAAGATGTGAGTTTGTATTGGAGTGGGCGGCGCGGTGCGGCAGCGTTGCCCGATTACGGGCCGATGTAAACAGAATCGCGGCCCCGGGCATGGATGGAAAATTAGACCGGGGCTTCATTGAGGCCTCCGATTAATTCATTCATTTTATTAAATATCCCGGACTAGATAGGGATAGGCACCCCGGAATACGTCGCGCCGCCGACAGTATAGATTGAGTTTTTTTGGGGGGGCTCTAAACTTTATTCTAAACCATTTTCAATGGAATAAATCGTCGGACCATCTAGAATCACTCGTTGGAAAGCGTAGGACGAGCCAGGACCACCCACATCTCTACAAGCAGCTCAGGGTAAAATAGCAAAAAAAAATATTGTTTTGGATTGAAAAAAAGCCGAACTTGTTCGGGATAAGCACAAAAAGGGTTAACAGCTGCAAAACAAATTTTAAGAAAAATCATTCTGAATACTTTGTATACTTAAACTACGAAAATATAAAATACATACAAGTATAAAAAGCGGAGCATAATTGTACACGAGGTTGGAAAATATTGTGTTCCCTGAACACAATACGTAATACAAGAGACATGATGTTCTATTTAATGGTGAAACAAATCATGAAATATCAATGAAGAAATCTTTCCGTCAGCTCTTTTGAAGAGTTCTGACTGCTATAGATTGTTTTCCCATAAATCATGGGCTGAATTTAATCTTCTTCCACTTCTGATCATGTTGCGGACCCATTCATAATGTACCCATCAGAAACGGATCCGTCATTCTTTTGGTCAGTGAAGCTGACACCCACAGAGGGGGACTAATTACACCTGTCAATCATTGCTCAGAGAAAATGAATGGCTTGTTTCCAATAATGAAAAGAAACGTGTCAGAATGTGACCAAGTGATAAGAAACAACACTCTCTCTTTTTTTGCTCTCTCTCTTCATGCACACATACTGTACACATACTGTACATACCAACAACCCAGTGTGAAGCGTCAGGGCCCCAGAGGTCTGCTCTGTTTTCTAGTCTGTCAAACATAAAAATGTCAGAGGCCACATTTCTTTGCACACATCGTCAGGAAAGGGCAAGTGTTATACAGTATGCTACCGTAACACACGCTCATGTGCGCACGCACGCACGCATGCACAAAGATCCCACACACACACACACTCACGTGCATGCACAGACATTCCTAGAAACCCGGGCACACCACATTTCTAGGGTTTGCTAGACGTTTTCTAAACTACAGTATACTGTAAGCCCTGCAGCCCTCTGATATCAATAGATCAGTGCAACCTTTTCAGGCCACGACCCCCAAAATAATTATATTTTAACTGGGGACCTCCCACCCTGACGAGCACTAAGAGTTGAGGCATTACATTTTTGTATAACGTGGTTATACAAACATGGTTATACAAAACGCGAGGCGTTGTGAGCATGTAGATCGGCTATTTTCACAATTTCTGCCTCTAATATTTGACAATTTGACCAATGTTTAATTTGTCATTTCAGAGGTATTAAAAAGTCCTTAAATTGTCACTTTAGAAACGTGCATATACCCTCTATAAATGTAAACTTTATGTTGGTTTGTTTAATGTTGAGTGAGAAAACAATGTTGCACATTAAGTTAATCATCTGGGAACCCCCCCCCCCCCCCAAAATATTTTGGGGACCCCAACTAGGGGTCCCGACCCACAGGTTGAGAACCACTGCAATAGATCACTACGGAACAAAACAAACTAAAACCAGATAAGACTAGATGTATAGGACAATCCTGACAACAAGTGTGACGCAACGTGACAGTGAAATGTATAACGGCTGCCTTCCGAAACAATATCATAGAGGGTGACTGGCATTCCTTCCAACACACACTCTTCCTATTATGAAGAGGACTTACAATTAAAACTCCTGTTAAGCCTACAGTGTAATCCCTCCTTTTCCTCAGAGCATGCTATTCACCCTGGATGTGGATTAGAGATCACTGGGAGACACTGTGTTGGTGGTCATTGGTGTATAACACCTCATAAAGATAATATGGGCTCTGTGCGCGTGTGTGTGTGTGTGTGTGTGCGTGCGTGCGTGCGTGCGTGCGTGCGTGTGTGCGTGTGTGTGTGTGTGCGTGTGCGTGTGTGTGCGCGCGCGCGCGTGTGTGTGTGTGTGTGTGTGTGTGTGTGTGTGCGTGCATGCATAATGGGGCTCTTTTCTTCCATTGTACTGACCTGGTGAAGGGGAAAATCCCTGCGAGGTGGTCCTCTCACAACGTGGAAGAAAGAAAAGGACCCTGTAACCGAGGAAACAGTGAATTAATAAAAAATAAGCCCCCTGATTCTTGCACTGCTTGTGGTCAGAGCGCTAGAGAAAGCGGGAATGAGGGGATGGGGTTTGAATGGATAAAGCCATGTTATCAACAGTAGGGGACATCATGGGTACATTTCACCCCCTAAGGTTGTTGTGGCAACCTCCAAGCTTTCCCTACGATGGCACTGTTGAATTAAGCCACTGTATACTGTACATTGGATTGTATTCTCTATAAGCAGTAATGTATTAGACAAAGTTACGACATGAGACCAAAAAGTTATTTAAATTCGGCAAAACCACTCAGCGGATTTAGACACTGAAACATTTTTCTTTTTTCTTTTGGCAAGACAGAGTAGAGAGCACTTGAGCGAGGGCAGAGAAGGGGGAAAGATGTGCAACACAGGTCTCCAGCTAGAATTGAACTAGCAATGTTGTAATTATGTGGTCGATGCACTCTGGTCCGATCAGCTACTTGCATAGGTGGCGCGTAATGAAGGCTAGGGAATGCTATGCCTTCCCAAATGCTACGCTGGGTATTTTGCAAATTATATAATACTAGAAGCTCGGGCGGCCCAGCGTCTAGTCGGCGACCTGGCCAACTCGGGAAGATGTAAATAGGGAATGAATGCCCCGCCCTTTAATGCAAACCCCATTATACCTGTATATCTGTTTGCCTGTGTCCATTTATGGCCATATATGGAGATATCTGTATCTGTCTGTCGGCGTCCATTTTATGTCCATATATGGAGATCACTGCAGATATAGTTCTGGGTCCATTTTATGCCCATATATGCCCATATATGGAGATATCTGTCTATTTGCGTCCATTTTATGCCCATATATGGAGATCTCTGTATCTGTCTGTCTGTGTCCCTTTATGATATCTGTTTATCTGCGTCCATTTTATGCCCATATATGAGATCTTTGTCGCTTTTTGTTTGTTTCTTCTTTAAGCAGAATACGCAGCCTGCTTAAATCTGCATCATTCAAGTCATCCTCCCAGTCCCACGCTTTGTTGCTTGTCTTATGTTTGTCTTTGTCTCTTTTATTTTCTTTTTCTTTTTTGGAGCGGACCCCATGAATGCCCCACCCTTTAATGCAAACCCCAATATACCTGTTGTCATAGGACCCGTTTTGACCATCTGTTTGCCTTTGTCCCCTTATGCCCATATATGGAGATCTCTGCACACACAGTACCGGTTGCGGTCCTTTTATGCCCGTATATGGAGATCTCTCTGTCTGTCTGTGTCCCTTTTATGCCCGAACCGGTATATATGGAGATCTCTGTATCTGTCTATCTGTGTCCCTTTATGCCCATTATGGAGATCTCTATTTCAGACCAAAGACCTGAAATGTGATATACATTTATATTGTCAGGACCTCAGGAAAGACAACATTGTTGAGAAAGTGGCGCTTTCTTTTGGTTTCTTCATCTAGAGCAAGAATGCGCAGCCTGCTTGCTTTGCCAACCCTGCTGGCTGCCACATAGAACTGGCCATGGCTGAAGAAGTCTCCAGTGCAGTAGATCCCAACTCTGTGCAGTGTCTGGCCCTGAGACTTATTCACAGTCATGGCGAAGCAGGGTCTGATTGGAAACTGGCGGCGGCGCAGAGTGAATGGGAAGGTGTTCTCGGATGGGCACATGGTGATACGTGGAATGAGGAGTGTGCGTCCCGCATTGACGCCAACCACAGATCTTACAACCAGGAGATGAGGCAGGATCTGATCAATGATGTACCTTGATCCATTGCAGTGTCCATTGTGCTGGTCAAAGTTTCTAAGTAACATGATCAACATGCCCACCTTTAGAGTGATGCGATGGGGTGGCATACCAGATGGGCAAAGGGTATTTAGCAACTCAGGTGGGAACACATAGTTACCCTCAGACTCTGCAGTATCCACACTGCAACAAACATGCTCCTCTCCTGGAAACATCTTTGTCATTTATTCGTTGACCATGTCAACTTCAGAGTTGGTTGGGCACAGTATGACACGCTGACATAGCCACTCAGGGTTGGCAATGTTGTTTTGAATGTCCTTAAACACCCAACTGACCATGTCGTCAAGTGTTTCCCCTGAAAGTGTGAGTGATTGATCGAGCTCAATAGCAAATTCACCCTCCTCGGGTTTAACAGGAAGCTTTCCCTCCCCAAGGTCCAGCAGGAATTTGGCAAAACGTTCTTTCTCGTCATGGTCATCTCCAGCAGCGTGTGTGATCCTCATGTTTTGAGTCAGCCGAAGAATCTTGACTTTCTTCCACAGGTAGGACCACTTCAAACACCTCCCCACTATGTCAAGACGTGAACCATGTGGCACAATGGTAAGTATCTGTCTCCAGTCACCACTGAATACCATTGTGATGCCCCCGAATGGATCCTTCGAGTTGCGCAGATGCTGGAATATCCGATCTGCTGCTTCCAATGCACGGCGATCCATCATTGAGACTTCATCAACCACCATGACATGTGTCATTCTGATCAGTTTCGCTGATGTTGCACATGGAGTTATCGGTGAGAATGAGAGGGCACTTGGTCCTGCTATGAAAAGTGGTTCCTTTAGGCAGCAAGGTAGCTGCAATGCCACTTGCTGCTGTTGCCAGAGCTACTTTGCCTTGTGCTCTAAGTTTATGTAGGATGAAAGACAATGTGAATGTTTTCCCAGTTCCACCACTTGCATCAACTGCGATCATCTTGCCAAGTCCCTTTTCGACACTTTCCATTACTGTGTCGACAACAACGCGCTGCTCGTCATTGAGATGTTCCTCTGTTTCGGCGATATGAGCCAGAAGCTCTGATTGGTTGTGCTGTGTCTCGTACTGGATAATGCGGGAGTTGTGTGGCTGAACATTTAGTGGATCTGGCTCAGGGAGACCAAAGTTACGGCTGAGCGTAAAGCCGTTCCTCTCAACGTGGTCCTTCAGTTCAAGGAGCACTTGATTCATAATGTTTTCATCTGGCTGATTGACACGTGCTGCACGCATGAGATCCTCGGACAGAACACGTTTGTGTCTTTCCCAAAAGTTCAATTGGTTCCCTCTGAGAACCAAGATGAGCATGTTGGCAAACACTTGACGCAGTACTGGGCCAAAATTGACATTTGCAGCCTCATCCATAACATAATCCATCTCTTGGTCATCTTCAACAATGCCATGCGCAATGCAGGCTGCCAGATAGGTGTCCATGACCCTATCACCAACACGTCGGAGGTCCTGGAAGCATGTTGGGCCAGGTACACGGTAGAGTAGGATGCGGAGATAGTACAGCTCAGCAGTGTGAGGGTTGAGGGCAATCATGGGGAGTCGTCCAACAGTGTCAGCCATATGGTCTTCCCGAGAAGTCATTTTTTTCGTCCGCAAGTGGAATGCTTTTTTCTTGTAAGTGAAGTGTTGAAATACATCAGGATACAAAACATGTCGCATATGTGGGTGTTCAGTCATGGCATTAAAGAAGGCGGTGAGTGTGGTTGCAGGGGCCCCTGAGTCCACCACATTCTGTGCGTCACCCTGGTCATTGAACATGATGATCTGCTCATCCTCCAGATGAATTGCTAGCATCTCGACAGGTGGATGTTTGCGTTGAATGGGGAAGTTATAGATGCGCCAGAATGACTCGGATGCAGTAATGTATCGTCCTAGTTCGTATCGTGTCACTTCATCTGTCGCAAATCCTCTTTTGCTTCTTCTGGAATGTCCAGTCTCACCAGGCACTGATCTGGTCCCTTTTCAATATATTTATACATGTACTTAACACTGGCGATAGTAGACACAATTTCGAGGTTGATGTGGCAATTGTACCGCTGCGTGAGGTATGGATTGTAAGGTACAACCCATGCATTGTTGACAGCTACAGGAATTTATACGGAGATATCTGTCTATATATGCCCATATATGGAGATCTCTGTATCAGTCTGTGTCCCTTTTATGCCCATATACGGAGATATCTGTCTATATATGCCCATATAGGGAGATCTCTGTATATGGAGATCTCTGTATCAGTCTGTGTCCCTTTTATGCCCATATACGGAGATATCTGTCTATATATGCCCATATATGGAGATCTCTGTATCAGTCTGTGTCCCTTTTATGCCCATATATGGAGATATCTGTCTATATATGCCCATATATGGAGATCTCTGTATTGATGTCAGCAGCTAGATGTCTCCATATATGGAGTTATAGGTTGCCCATATACTTGCCCATATACTCTGTATCTGCCCATATGCCCATATATGGAGATCTCTGTATCAGTCTGTGTCCCTTTTATGCCCATATACGGAGATATCTGTCTATATATGCCCATATAGGGAGATCTCTGTATCTGCCCATATGCCCATATATGGAGATCTGTCTATACGGATATATATGCCCATATCTGTCTATATATGCCCATATAGGGAGATCTCTGTATCTGCCCATATGCCCATATATGGAGATCTGTCTGCAGTGATGTCACAATGAGTCAGCGCCGATTTCCTCCGGAACAGCCTGATCTGTCTGCAGTGATGTCACAATGAGTCAGCGCTGATTTCCTCCGGAACAGCCTGATGTCAACAATCAACCCCGCATAAGGAGATTCCGAACGTTTCGCGCCGGTTCGGGGAAACCGCGCGTCGGGTCGGTTCGAGACCCGGCACTGCACTCCGTGCCGCGGCGGGGAACGCGCGTGCCGAATCTGAAGCCGGTGGGACGAACGGTTCTCGAGATACGCGGATTACAGACACGCAGAGACTTCTCGCATTTATAGATAGATATGTGCGATTGTGCGCAGCATTACAGTAAGGGCAAATAGGCTGCTATATTGTGTGTTGTTGCTGCAGCGCAGCCCCCTAGTGACAACTCCCTTTTGATTTTGAAACAGAAACTTCGTTCTTGTTATTATGATATCTTTATGCTTTCTAATACTATTGCTTGTTGTTAGTTCATATTTCATGATCAGACGTTTGAAATGTCATCCTGACGCTGTGTATAAATTGGTCAAATTATGCTAAATAACTCATCGTTATGTCATTGTGTAAAAAAAAAAAAAAAAAGGAAACGTTTTAGCCACGCCAAACGTTTGGCTCACCCGCCGCCTATGGCTACTTGCGTGCCATAGACTAATAGACACTGTACTCAAATGCTGTGGATCTCTCGGTTGAAACTGTCTGCTGGTAAATTTCATATTCACTAGCTTATCCTATAATGCTGTGTTCAAACCTTTTTATTTGGCAAGACAGAGTAGAGAGCACTTCAGAAGGGGGAAAGATGTGCAACACAGGTCTCCAGCTAGAATTGAACTACAGTAGCAATGTTGTTCGCACTGCTCACAACACGCTGCTCACGCCGCGCTGCTCATTCCGCCCCATTCGCACTGCTCGCTCCGGCCCGTTCGGATGGTTCGCGTCACTTCCGGTCGCACGTCTCGTCTTTGCGTTCACTTTGTACTGTATGTAATCGCGCCGCTCAAACTATCCAGGTTTGAACGCACCATAAAGCTTCTAGTTTGATGTTACTAAAATGGCTCATGCCGATCACTACCCAGCTCAGCGTCTTCTTCTACACTTTCTACACTAGCACTAAGGAAAATCCAGTCAGTGACAAGAATGTTGCGAGCCTAATGTGTCACAGTGGATGTGGCGTTCGTGATGTGGGGGTGTGTCAGCAATATTCAACTGACAGTGTGCTAGTTTAACCAATGACAGCCATCCTGTATCTGCTGGGAAAATAAACTTGTGAAATGAGTGCAGTAAAAGCCAGTGTTCTTGTGGTGGGTTGACCATTTTGTATTTTACCCGTTAAGACCGGGAACGCATCTGTGTCACGTAACCATGTTCACCATTATTGTCTCCACCAGCCGAAGGCTGAGGGGAGAGTATGTTTTCCCCTCCGTCCGTCCGTCCGTCCGTCCGTGCGTCCGTGCGTGCGTCCGTGCGTGCGTCCGTCCGTCCGTCCGTTTGTCCGTTACCAGCTAATCTCCGGCGCCGTTGGCCCGGTCGCTGCCAAACTGTGCACACACACTCCCTCGACACCAATTCAGAACCTCTGCCCCAAATATTTCACATGGGCCTGTTCTAGCGCCACCAGGAGGCCGACTTTTGCAAAACTAACTTTTGCCAGTACTCCTACAGATTTTGTCCAAAAATCACGTAAATCAGTAGACAGTATCTCTACAGTCATGTGATCGACATGGATGTGTCAGATTTTCCATATTCCATCCTGATTGGCTAAAACTGGCTTTCAAAGTTTGCAGGATTGGTCAGTTTTGAATAAAATGCCTGAAATCCTGAACGCAGTGTGCGATTTTGGTGAAATTGTGCATGCACATTCCCAATAGGCAGAGGAATAAATGCCACTTAAGAAAAATCAAATCAGCCTCATGGTGGCGCTATAACAGGCTGATTCATGTTTTCACCTATAACTCCACCGATTAGTGTCAAACTTTGTATGCGCACTCCTTAGAGGCCAAGGTAAAACCTTTTCCCTGCATTTTTTACATCAGCCTTTTATAGCGCCATCAGGAGGCCTTATGTAAAACACATTACATGCCTGACCTGGTGGAGACCTGTGCTCGGAAGAGCACTGCTTCTAGTTTTTTATACTTTGACTATTCAAAAATAGCAGATATACAAGCTCATAGCGTGGCACAGAGTGCCGTGCTATGAGCTTGTATATCTGCTATTTTTTGAAAAAACTTGAAAATGTGTGCAAATCTTTGAATATATATTATTCTAAAGCGAACATTTTTAACTCAAATCTTTGCTTCTGGAGGGTCCTTGGAACAAAAATATTTGAGATGGGGGTCCGCGTTCAAATACATATAATTCCTTGCCATTAATATCTCGCCCAGCCACGGCGGAATTCCCTTTTAGGCTATAGCAGATACGATGTAGGCTTTCCATGCGGGAGACCGGGGTTGGAATTCCGGGCGCTACACTTGCGCTTCGGTTTGTCCTCTTTGTCACCCACTCTTTTTTTTGTCTCTCTTTCCTCTCCCTCTGAAAAGTGCTCTCCAAGAACTCATAACATTGCTCCTAGCAGAACTCCTTTATTTGTACTGTTTGCATCCACGTATATAGTCTATACATGTATACAAATCTAATTCCAAGTCCTGTTTTGAGAGATAGAGAGAGAGAGAGAGAGAGAAAGAGAGAGAGAGAGCAAACACACCTCTTGACCCCAGCACTCCTCATTCCCCCAGATCATTCTTTAAATGTAAATTGAAAGAGGGAGGGAATGCAGCCGGAGGACGGGAAAGTGTAACAGTAATAATAATAAACATTTATATCCCTCCACCAGTGTATGGGGGAAGAAATCTATACTATATACCCCTATACGATCATGAAAAGATATCGGTTGGTGATGCACGGCTGCACAACTCTCATTGGGGGTTGGAATGAACGTATTCATCACGCAGTGGAGTTGCATTGTAAATGGGGACAATCGTAAAAGGTAGTCATGAACGTAAAAACAGTTTATCTTCATTTGAAGCCATGATGCATAGATGGTTTGTGTGCTTGTGTATGTATGTACGTATATATGTATGAATTTATGAATAGTTTGTGTAACCATTAAAAGAAGGCCCCTTGTCTGTAGTAGCAAATTAACTGATACCAATCCATTATAGCTTTAAAATCAACATGCAGCACTCTAAACGTAAATAGGTCTTATTCATTCCACTTGCTGTACAGCATTTATGTTCTGTATCATACCACCATACATGGCCTGGCCATTCAAAATGAGTTTTCACAATGGTCACACTAATATAAAAAGGAAGATAAAAGGAAAACTTGCCCCTATCTGGAGGTGAATACCTGGAGGGAGGATTGTACTAATAAATAAAACAATACACAAGACAATAACGGTATGGCCTCTTTGTCCAATCTTTATCTATGGATAGTGAGTTCCTATGTGTCAGTTTGTGAATGAAGCCCCACAAATCACAATGCGGTGTTCTAAGAAAAATATGGGTGGCATTGTCCCACCCATATTTCTTGTGTCTATGATGTCCCCTTTGGCCAAATGGAAATGATATGTAATTTATACAACATTTTAAATTCTTACAGCATCCTACAGTACGCCTAGGGCGACAAGCGACCTCGCACTAAAGGGCGAGGTTGCACCATGTCTTGGCTATCTGGCCAGTGATGTATATCAGACCAGATACCCATATATGGAGACCACTGGTATATGGGACTCCATACTGGAGATATGGGGATTCTGTTAGTGTGGTTACCCATCACAGTGATGTCAGAGCATGATGTCAGAGCGGCAAATCCATAGACCGTAAAAAAGCGTATACGGAAGGACGGACGGACGATGACATGATGTGTCGTTTGACTCGTTTCTCATACTAAACTGCGACCTTCGCTCGCAATAAATACAAACTGCCTCACAAGAACAATGTTGATGTAGGGATTAACTTAAAAATAACTTTTATATAGGCTACAGCTACACAAACGATCAACTACGATCCAGCTGTCACACTCTTCATGAGTTTTACTTTAAATTAACTTCACCAGGCAGGCATTTCCTGCTTGTGCATACTGTTCATGCTGTGTTTGTTTACGCCCGGAGGTGTGATGTTGTCTGTTGTGCACATACGTGGTGATTGGTCTACTTTATAGAGCACATACATACAGTACATAATAAACACATACATACTGTGCAATCAGACAGACAGTGCTCTAAAAATACAGGGCTGCGGTTAGGATCTTCTATAACGATTATGCCTGAAGGCACATTATGGTACATAGGGCTATATAGGGGGAGACCTGGTTAATCCTGTGGGTAGGGATGGGATGATATGAAAATGTCATATCACGATTATTGTGACAAAAGAAATTACGATTTACGATATTATCGCGATAATCTAAATCCATTATCCTGGGGTGGAACATATATGCCAAAAAATAGCCGATCTACAAGCTCACAACGCGTCGCAAAGCGACGCGTTGTGAGCTTGTAGATCGGCTATTTTTTGGCAAAGACATTTGATTGAGAGTGAAAAAAAGACTGTATCAAGTACATTATGTATAATATAGTACCTTTTACCAATAGAAGATTTAAGTCGTGCCGGATATGCAGCTCGGCAAATAAAAGGTGAATTGATCCCAGTGCATGACGGAGGACGATATCAAGATAAATTAAATCTCCACGATACGATTATCGTGAATGTTTTCACGATAAACGATAATGTCGTGTATCGTCCCATCCCTACCTGTGGGGGGGCTTGTTTTTCAGCTTGGCCCAGCTGATGCCTGCTCAGATGGTTCTGCCTCAATGGGAGAGGTCAGGGGTTCAACACATTGCCATAGGCTGGGAATAAAACCTGGGACCTTCTGTTTCCCAGGCGGCCTCACTACCCATTCAGCCATTCAGCTTGTGGTTCATGTACAGTTCCTATGTGTTCCTACTACTAAGCAGAAGTTTCACTTTCCATGCAAATGTTTTGCTGTATAGAGCAGTGTGGTTCCCCAATGTTTCCATGCCAAGGATCCCTAAATAGCCATAGCCTCTGGCTGCGCCCCCCCCCCCCCCCCCCCCCCCATTGTGTGGGGGGCAGTGGAGGAAAAAGTATTGTTTTACCCATAAGTAAAAGTACCGATACTGCAATGTAGAAGTACTCTGTTAAAAGTAAAAACACATAATTCTAAATTTAAAAAGTACAAAAGTATTGGCATCAAAATGTGCTTAAAGTACCAAAAAGTCAAAGTACTCGTTAAGTTTTCAAATGTGTAAAGAATATTTTGAAAATAGCAGATCTACAGTATAAGCTCACAATACGTTGCGATGCAACACATGCGTGTGTGTGGAAATACATTGGAAATACTCAAGTAAAGTAAAAATACCTCAAAACTGTACTTAACTCATACAGTGCCCCGGGCCACAAGTGGCCGCTAGAGTGCCAGAAATATCTCTATAGGCATTCGCTCTAGCTTCCGTCGACACTGCCCCAAGTGCCTTGGGATTTCACTCCAGCCACTGTTATGTATGACGAGAGGAGGAAGTCAGCTTACACTTAGCCATTCACTGCTAACCCCTTTAGAAGCCCGATCTAAAGCTATTTCAGTCGCAAAAAAACTTTCTCTTTGGTCTGGGAACACAATTCAGAGAAAATCCTCTCTAAAGATGTGACTTATTATTGGAGTGGGCGGCGCGATGCGGCCGTTTGCGCGAATACGGCCCGTGGATGGCCGAGTGTCGGCCCCGGGCATGGATGGACATTTAGACCGGGGCTTCGTTGAGGCCTCCGATTAAATAATTTATTTTATTAAATATCCCGGACTAGTTCGGGATAGGCACCCTGGAATACGTCACGCCGCCGACAGTATAGATTGAGGTTTTTTTGGGGGGCTCTAAACTTTATTTTAAACCATTTTCAATGTAATAAATCGTCGGACCATCTAGCGTCTCTCGTTGGTAAGCGCTGGACGAGCCAGGACCACCCACGTTGTCCCAAGCAGCTCAGGGTAAGTAAAATAGCAAATAAAATATTGTATTGGATTGAAAATATCCCGAACTTGTTCGGGATAGGCACAAATAGGGTTAAGTACAGTACTTAAGTACATGTACTTAGTTACTTTCCACCACTGGAGGGGGGAACAACTAAGACACCAAGCTACAAATTTCAGTGTGAACTGACAATAAAGTACTATATCATATATCATATCATAGGAACTGTTACTCTTAAAGTCTGTTGCTACCCATGCCACAATTAATGTGTGCTTGAATGTACAATGTAATGCCAATGTTCCTATTAAATTTGAAAGGAAATAGGATGCAGACATCCTATTTATAATGATTCCGCTACAGCTGTCCCAAATAGTGGAGGTCACATTGCCCAGCTCACATCATCTCTGACAAGTTCAACGTCTGGGTTTGATGTTCCTCCAGCATTCAAAACAACCTATGATTATTTCATTCCTTTTTTAGCATAATCGATTAATTATTCAATCTGTGGTTGTTCGGATTTATTTATGTTTTAACAAAAAGGTAAGCTATGTAGGCCTATATAAAAGTTTGTGAGAAGAATGTTTGTGTGTCCAGGTGTGTATGTGTGCCACAGTGCCATATGTGTGTCTGTATGTTTCACAAAAGGGAAAGACAAACAAGATACAGTTAAAATATTTACTATTCTACGTGATAATACTTCATGCTTTAGATGTGTGATGGTGGGGGAAGGGGAGAAGGAAAAAAACACAGTACTCTGGCATAAATGATGAGTGCATTAGCATAAGATGGCAAAAGCTACTTTTGATTCAGGATAAATTGCCTCCCACTCGCCACTCACCAGGCAAATTGTCCATAAAACAGGCACATTTTCATCTGTGATTGTGGATATTGTAGCTAGGATGAGGCTGCAATGACACCTGTCTCTTGTTATTGGGAAGCTCATTATCATATGGGGATAACCCTGCCCTAAACTACAATGATACATCCGAGAACAACACATTTTTAATATAGACATCGTGTACATACAGCGCTATAGCCATCCCTTGTAGCAGATTTATGAGATTTTCAATATGGTATGAAAATCAACTTGCAGAGACATGAAACTTGCTTGAGATACACCTTAAGTAAGCCAACACACTAATATCATTGCACAGTTATTTGTTGTCAGAGCTGCGCTATCATTGTTTTTAAATACATTTTAAAGTGTTGATTGATGTCTTGCTGAAAATAGACCATGGAGAAATGACTAATTTCAAACAAAATTCAAAGTCTGTGACTTATTAACTGTTTAGACAACACCGACTCAATTATTCAAGCAAGTTCAGTAACATTTTAATTACTTTTGAGAAATGAAAACAAACAAATGGAATGAAAGCACACATGAAATGAAATCTAAAACAAAGCCATTAACCATAAAGCTATATATATACTGTTCTATGTTTACAGTATATATGATATATCGTATGGCAGGAGCTATGAATAGACAATGACATGTGCTATATTGATGCTGCTATGGCCCTTTAATATTTAATATTCTACGGTTTTCCAAGAAGTTCCCATTTCTCTGAAGTGGAGATACCGCACCACAGTACAAAAGGCATATACAGTAATATGCAGGATTTTTACGTCTGTGTGCATTTTTTTCAATTGCGTAAGTATTACTCCATCGTTCTTAGCAAGGCAGTTCATTATAGTAACTATACAGTAAGCCCCTCAGTAAGCTGCAGTCGCAAGCTTTCATTGTATCAACATGACAAAACCCTAAAAGTTGTACGTTACTCCCCAAAGCATTCTCCGTAAAATTAATTAGCTTCCACTCATTAATTCATACCTCCGTCAAAATAACTAATTTATCCTTTACAGTCAGATCAGCTCTCGGTTCTCATCTTTCCGTCTCTCTCTCTCTCACTCTAATGGCCAATTTATGCAGATAGCAGATCTTTAAGCTCACAGCGCATCACACACGCCACGCGTGAGCTCATAGATCAGCAATTTCCGGCGGGCGACAGCGTTGTACAACTAAACAGGGGCGTCACAAGGGGGGGGGGGGGGGGGGAGTGGGACTGAGTTACTAGGGCCCAAGTTAGAGGGGCCTTACTTATTTTATACTTTATCTATTGAAAAATAGTAGATCTGCTATTTTTTTTAAGTTGTGAAAATGTGTGCAAATCATTGAATATTATGTGTTTTTTAAGTGAATTTGGTACGACACCCCTGCAACGAAATACACCTCCGACGTGAAGCTCCATCTCTTTCTGCGTCTCATCCTCCGTCCTGCCCTCATTTCTCCTAACTAGCCCACTTAAATCTGTGCCAAAACAAAAACAGCGAGTGAACAGAAACGATAGGTGCTGTGCTTACTGGAAGCGCTGTTTGTTTAAGAATTCATTGTATGAGCTGTTTGCAATAAATAATAAATGCAAACGCTGACTTGTGTCTGCAGACGAGACTTCAGGGCATGAATAATGCATTGTTATTCCTGGGTAGGGCAGAGGAGGGACAGGGTGGCAGTGTGTTGTGCCTGCGTGTGTGTGCCTGTGTGTGCCTGTGTGCGTGTGTGCGTGTGTGCGTGCGTGTGTGCGCGTGTGTGTGTACGTACGTGCGTGCGAGCGTGCATGTGTGTGGTAGATCCCTGGCACACACGGTGACTGTTGTTTGTGCGACTTACAATCAAGACGCTTACGTGGACTCACAACTCGGTATGATTACTGCTCTTAAGCCGCTGTGTTTTATGCACAAGTACAAGTACAGCATGGAGCCGTGGGCCCCTGGGAAGACCTGTCTGACTCTGAGGTCCAAGTGAGAGCACTTTCACAAGAACCACACGCTGTGGAGCAGAATTTTCATTTCAGTCCTTTTAAATCTGTTGATTAGATGGATGCTAAACAGCAGGGCGCGCTTGGTGTGTTTGTGTGTGCGTGTGCGTGTGCGTGTGCGTGTGTGTGCGTGCGCGTATCCCCTCCTGTGTTCAAAACATACGCAAATTGTGCAACCGAACTGCTGAATAAGTTTTTTATGTCATTAGGATGCCTCTGATTGCATGTGTGCATCCATGCATTGCACATACAGTACACTGTTTCATTATTGTGTGTGAGGTGGCCCTCCCACTACATTTTTTTGTTTACAGTATTTTCTTTTTTTTCCTCGTTTGATCTCTTCTCTCTCCCTCCTCCTCTCTCCTTTTTTCCCCCTTTCTTTGCTGCTCTGAAGTCATTAAGGCAACAAAAGAAACTACACTTTCTATGTTCCACTGTCGAAAAAAAAGAAAGAAAAAAGGTTGCACCCGCATCTGCTCCTGAATGTGCGCGTGCGTCCGCCTTGTCTGCGTGCGTGTATGTCACTGGGGAACGTGACTAAAAAAAAAAAAAAAAACACTTGATTGAAAATCGGGGGGAAAAAAAGGAATAATTACAAAGACGAGAGACGCACGCACCGACCCACCAACAGCGGCAATCACATGTGCTCTCCGCTGTCATTCCACTCCGCTGTAAATAATTCATCAAAAGGCACAAAGGGGAAACAAATATGCAAATAACCCCCGAAAAGGCCAGTAACATCGGCCTCCTGCCACACGGGAAGAATAATGGTGGATTATTATCGTGGCAGGTTGTGACTGTGATGAATCTGAATTCGTCTTGTTTCATCTACCTTGACAGTAACCGAAGTCACACAAAAAAACCTGGAGGGATTTGAGGGTTTGATTGAGAAAGAATAGAGGGAGGGAGGGATGGATTATAAGGGCGGTGGGGATGGTGGGATTGGCGGAGGAATGGAAGACTCGTGTTCAACATCGGAAGGGAAGGAGAAAAGAAAGAGAGATTTGGGAGGGGATCGAACAGGGGCGTCGCACCAATTCTGGGCCCTGAGTACAAGGATTCACTGCGTGC
>NC_137811.1:45540239-45570239 GCF_963921795.1 Nannobrachium achirus | reverse complement strand
TCAGTTGAGGTCGCCGAAAACCTTGCAAGTCATCGGGGACAAAAAAAAGAGTGAATGCACAAATACAAGATTTGAAGAGATGAATCCTATCATATGGAAAGATACCTAAAGAGGAAAGGGAAACACATACTCCTGGGTCGGGTAATTATGTGCTAATTTACTGGCAACATGGTCGAACAGCATTGTAGGTGTCAGATGTGCTTACATTCGGAGAATGGAGAATAGTCTCCATGGTGAGTCTTCAGTTACTATTCTATGGTTGCTTTGCATCACTACTGTGTTTCACCTCCATACCGTAGTTGCATAACGCTGAGTAATTCCTGTCTTGTGTTACAAGCCTTCTTTCAATACATCTGATACCCCTAGCTCCTCTGGGCAACTCTGACCACAGTGACAGTAAATTAGTACATGAAAAAGCCTGCCCAAGGGCATGGCTTCTCCCTTCTTTGTGTGCCATTGTCTGGAAATTGGGAGGGGTGCTCCTATCATTAAATGTGAGACTCGATGGTGTGATACCCCAAGTGGCTGGGTATAATTTCATGTTAGGGAACAGTTTGCACTGGAATGAAAATCAAGCCATTTGAGACATACCGTAAACCCCACATTTGTAGACTGTAGTGTAGAGATAATAGCTTTGGAGAGAAGAAATCGCACCATGTTACACTTGGTTTCTGCTGGAGTAACCGTATCTGTTGCTGAAACATATTCTGTTGGCAGTAGACATACTTTGAGTCACCATTAAACATCCATGGGCCGAGTCTGACTGTCACACTTGGTAAAATGCATATCGTCACTGTTGGGTGCAAACCTTGTATTCAGGGGGGGAAAATGTATCCCAATGTTTGCAATGTAATTATTCTTTAGTCACAATCTCTTGTTAATACTTTTCATTGGTTCAATATTTATAAAACCTACAGACTTGAAACACTTTCAACCTGATGTCCCTATGTTGTCCCTATTGTAATTATATAGGCTTTTTTGTTTTATCTTCAAAGATTCTCAATTGTTATTTATTTTTCAAAAGTGGTGAACATAGCTGATCTACAGTGACACAACACATCGCTTGGCGATGAGAAATAGGGCATTGCTATTTAGTGGCCAAGCCACGAAGTGGCAAAGGCCACGCCACACCCATTATTATTCCGCCACTTTTTCTCTAGAGGCTTGACCGTGCAGTCTGAAACCAATCTTATTCCAATTGGCCAAAGGGGAGCGCTATACTAAATTCAAACTTTAAACAGGCATAAGTCATGCCTCGTTTTGTTTAAGGACATGCAAGTTACTTACACACGTGCCTTGACTCAAGCGGAAGCCATCTGTGTCTTTGTTAAGTAAGCTCCGCCCTTAGATTTTCCACCATTTTGAGCAGTTTGTAAAACGCTTAAACCCGCTTTTATTCTGGAATTTTCGCGTCATGTGCACAGAACGTGAACTTTGGACCAATATCTAGAGATCTGTCAGATCGGATTTATTTTAAATTGAAACATTCTTTTTTAATAATTCAATGAATATTGCAGTTTTAAGCAAAGTATTCTTCTGCCTCTAAAACATACATGCAAAGTCACATTTTCATGATGAACTACTAAAGAGGGTTAGTCCAAATATCACTGAAACCAATCTTACCCCAATTGGCCAAAGGGGGGGCGCTATATCATTTTGAAAGAAAATAAGATTGTAGGAAAATTCGCTTACATTTACTCAGATTACTTTTACTTCGAGCCTCCAAAATATGGAAAAAATATTAAAATATTGTGGCACTCTGCTATTAAATCATTGTTTAATAAAAGGCACTTAGTGTGTCAAGTAAATTACATGAAACCTTTTTTTAAAAACATTTGGTTAATTATGTGTGACAGCCATAGTGTAGTGGTTAGTGCATAGTGCCTATGCCTGATATGCGGAAGGTTGTGAGTTTAAACCCCACGTCGGGTTGAGTTGATGTTAACATCCTGGATGCCCACAGCGTGTGTTCAAACTCTTTAATGTCTGATAAGGTTTTATGTTAAACTGTATGGGGCTGGCGCGACTGAAGAGAAGTCTGGTTTTCCTATAGAGGCCAGTGTTATGAAATTCACAAAATTGTATTCATCTCGTAATCTAACTCCAGATCACGTTCATGTTTAACCCATTTAGTGCTCCAGAAATAAACGGGTTAAAATGTCCAGCGTGCCTCTCGCAGGCGCTCATCCGCGACCGTTCTCTTATTTTGAAGGCCAGAAGGCCATTGCGTAAACACTTCCGGTTTGACGCCATGACGTCATTCACCTGAAGCGATCGTCATCCACATTCGGTTGTGTAATGGCAGACCGTTGCCTTTCAACATGTGTTTTTTTAGCGAGAATCTAATGCCATCCTAAAGTGTTTCTAAAGTGTTTTTTTGAGATAATGGACATTAAAGATGAGATCGGCCGTCGGCCTCCATGTTAAGGGATTACTATTTTGTGCACGTGCATCCGTGATGATGATGAATCGGCGAGTCCAATCGTGCCAATCGTTTCCAACGGACCCTAGGGTAAGAACGCCAGCGTTACTCTATATACAGTATTTTTCGCGAGTATACTCGGGATCGGCACTCTAAATACTTGAGTATTTTTCACGAGTATACTCGGGATCGGCTAGAAATGAGTTAAAATGAGTCCTTCTCTACCGGCCGTAATTTTTCTGTTCTGAGTGAAAGAAAATACGATCACTCGAAAGTTTCTGAAATACTCAGATTACATTTACTCTAAAAAAATCAATAAAATACTGTGGCACTTGGTGATTAAATCATTGTTTAATCGAAGGCACTCAGCCTTCATAGAACTTTTTTTTTTGTTTTTTCTTTTTTTTAAAACAAGCATCATTGACAGAACCTGTGGCTGTCTAGTGTAGTGATCAGAGCATATGCCTTTCATGCAGAAGGTCGGTGGATCAAATCCCGCCTGGGTTATATAAGCATAAAACCATGAAATTTGATAGACTTGTACAGTTTGGGCCCCTGGACATTGTCCATTGGCCTTCCCCAAAATGCCCCTCCTTGATGCCTATTTTAATATCCGCCATTACCAAATAATGTATTTTGCATCATAACTCCTGAACCAAGCATTATAATACAAACTATGCGATGTCTACACCTATGTTGTGATGGCCAAGGATTAAAATGATGTCATGTACAGCATCATAAACTGTCTAGGTGAATAATTAATGAATTAATTGATGTGAGAAGAAAATCACAGTATTTTATGTCTGTTGCATACAGTTTTGGATACATGTTGTGTAGAGGCCAATTTGTGTTTCTAAGGACTAAGGACGTTTATCTACATGCCTATGAAGTGCACACACACACACACACACACACACACACACACACACACACACACACACACACACACACACACATAAAAGAATAATAAATATAGCGATTAAGTGGCCAAAAACACCTCAAATCATGAACACAGCCTGCGATGTGCGTGAAAGTTTGCATGCACATTCCCACTATAACGTCCGATTGCCGAGAAAGGCCCATAAACTGTCCAGGTTAATATTATCAAAGTATTTTATGTCTGTTGCATATACAGTCTTTTGCATACATGTTGTGTAGAGGCCAATTTGTGCTTTTACCTCTAACTCCACCGATTAGGGGGAAAAAAACACTTCCCAGAAGGAAAAACTTGTGCCCTGCATTTTTCACATCTGCCTTTTATAGCGCCACCAGAAGGCCGACTTACAGTATGTAAAACAAATTCTTTGATATTACTCCTTCAGATTTCATCCAAAAATCACACAAATTTGTCCGATATGTCATATTCTATCTAATTGGCTAACATTAGATTCCAAAGTTTGCAGGATTGCTCCTTTTTTGAACAAAATGCCTCAAATCATGAATGCAGCCTGCTATGTGTGTGAAATTTTGCACACACATTCCCATTAGGCCAAGAAACAGATGCCACCCTTCTCACATGGTCAACTTTTGCAAAACACATTTTTGGAACAAAATGCCTCAAATCCCACATGCAGTGTCCGATTGCTGTGAAAGGCCCAAGAAAGCGTGGCACGTCCCTTTTCACTTTGGCCTATTATAGAGCCACCAGGAGGCCAAAAAAACTACCATACCAGACCTGTTTTCGGTGCTCGGTGCTCACTACTTCCAGTTTTTCTTTGATTTCTTTTCCCACTTTTCTTGCTTTTCCTGCTTTTTTCCGCAGATTTTTTCTTTTCCTACTTTTTCTGGCTTGGCCACTTTATCACTGCTTGCAGCTATATTTTAATTTTAAAATGTGTATGTTTCTGTAACACACTTCTGAACTTCAAAAAAATGAAATGAGATACGAGGTTTCTGCCCAACAGCGACAATATGCCTGACAAAGAGAGCAAAGAAGACTATAATGGTTGTGAGTGACTCATACACATCAGTGGTCACTATGAAAACAGCATGGATCTAGACAGAGAGGAAGCAGGAGAGAAACCAGCCTGGAACCATCAGAGTTTACAGTTAATTAAAGCAGTGGTTATCAACCTGTGGGTCCCCACATGATTTCACATTCCAAGTGCTTACAAGGATGGGGGGTCCCCAATTCAAATGTGATTATTTTGGGGGGTCACGGCCTGAAAAGATTGAGAACCACTGAACTAAAGACCATGGCCCTCTTTTGCCAAGCGCAAGGCATCGCAAAGAGCACTGATTTCTTCGCAGTTGTCATTTCTACACCGAGCACCACGTTCAGATAACAAGAGATCTTGCATCTGTTTAGTTCCCATATAATATGGGTATAAAGTGTGTACAATTCAGGGCACACTGCTATCTTACTCACAGAGATGGCGCTCAAGTGCTAACACCAGCTTCAAGTTGGTCTTATCAGCAGTGAGGGTGCAGGTGCATGCAGATATTTTCCTTACTATTTAGACAGCGTTCAACAAAATTAACATGTCACAATCAAACTCAGAGCAGACGGAACGCACAGCCATCCATCGTGCTGTGGTTTAAGTGGTTTAAAATCAACCTAAATGAGAGTGAGCATTAAGTTGCTATGTGAAGATAACAAAGATGGTTGGAATAACGTGTTCCTTACACGCGCTACGTCCTATAGGGGAAACTCCCTCCTGTCAGGTGATAAGAAGTGGCCTGCTCACTCCTCATGCATTGAAGGAAGCATGAGCTCAGTTCGGGCCTCTCCCCAGGTTGGCAGAGCAGGGAGAGTAGCACCCAGGATTACAGCTTAGGCATTTGCCACTGGGTGAAAAATGGGTTACAAAATCGTGGGATAAAAATATTATAGATGTGAATTTTGAACAGCAGCATGGCACCGGGTCTAGATAGATCGATAGATAGATAGATAGATAGATAGATAGATAGATAGATAGATAGATTGATAAACTTTAAGGCATTTCTATTTTAAAATAGCTCAAATAGCCGATCTACAAGTTCACAAAATGTCGAATATTTTTACTATTTTAAAGGTTTTTAAATAAGCGGTAAGGCGGTCTAAATCCCTGCAAGCAGCCCCTACACATTGTTCCTTATACAGTATCCTACCAGAAATGTGTCCAGAGGGTGGTGCTAGAAGAATTACAATGGGCTAACCATAATCAGCAGGCCTATAGTTCACGTCTACCAAATAGATTATAAGACATGTGCGCAAATCTGCCATTTTGGCCTGCAGGTGGTGCTAGAAGAAAAGTCTGACTGAAATGGTCAGGGATCATCCTCCAGGCAGCCTGAATACACTCAGCAGGTATTTCTTGGCCAAAGGGTGGCACTAGAAATCAGGAGGAGCATGAAAGAGCATCCTCTGGGAGCATCACAAGGTGAACAACAAATTCCAAGGCAATCCAGCCAGTAGTTTTCAAAATATTGTCATTAATGGGGGGAAACCTCATACTGAGTGTCCAAAACCATTCTTTTTCAGGTAATGGAATGACATTTTCAGAAAGAGTGAAAATAGCCAATTCTCACTATCTCTGAAGAATGACATGACTACTTTTGCTTGACGCTCTTGGTACGACGAAGTAGGGCATGAAGTGACGAAGAAGCACAAAAAGTGGACTGGAGATATTAGGTTTCTGCCCGACAGCGAAGATATGATGATATGAGGACAGACCACCAAAGTGGTCTGTCCACATTGTCAGTCAATGACACAGGGTTGTGTCAGTGTCAGCCACTCTGACTGACACAGCCATCCTTGAAAAGCAGCACAGGATGCGATGGGATGATATCGGGGCATGAAAACACAGCATATACTGTAGGATCAGTGCACTAATTACTCTGGAGATGTTATCTGACACACACACGGCTGCAAATGTGTTCCTTTAAACTGTTCAAAATGCATCACAGGCATTGGGTTCAATTTAAGTCACATTTTTAACGAGCCTGGTTCCCAGATCCCCGGGGTGAGGCAATCTGGGTCCGAGGCTAAAAAAGAAAAGTCTATGAAACCGTGAGGAAGAAAACAATCATGTGTCTGTTTAACACCAGGATAAATGGCTGACATAACCTGACTCACACACACATTGGTGGCTGGAGTTAAACATTAGAAGAAGTCAGTTCTGAGCCGGGACCACATGCAACTGATGTTGAAATAGGCGTTCAAACCAGCATGGAGACTCGCTAATTGTTTTTTGGCAGCCATCGACCCTTGGGGGTAAAAGAGAGACAGGCTGACGTACAGACGAGAGAGAGAGAGAGAGAGTCAGAGGAGAGAGGCTTACCTCAATGGCTCGGGCGTGACTCATAGTGTATTCACTGTGTATTTTCGTAGAGTTCATTTTCAACCACTCGCTAAAGCAGAAGATTACAATTTATTCGCTGGGATCCTTTCCAACGTGCAAACTGTGGGACAAGTCAACATTTGTGGGACAATTGGAGGGTGGGGGGGGGGGGCACTCAGATGGGGCTTGTTCTCACAGAATGCAATTACCTGGATCCGAACCTCGATCGCCCACGTGGGAAAGCAAAACGTCTACCACTCCTCCACTTTGGATCAGAAGGAAATCGTCGGGGACTTCTGGTCCTCGGGCAGGGCTACTCTTCAACCCATGCATGGGTTCATTGTCCACGGGAAGACATCTACGACGTGGGAGGGAGAGAGAGGGGCAGCGTCAGGAAGGAATGCAGCGATGTGTTGATATGGTCGTAATACGACCATTCGTACGATGTTATTTTTATGAATTCGAAGTGAAAAGGAAAGGGAGTGAAAGAGAAACAGATGGGAGTTCTTTCGAGACCCAAAGGCTCCATTTCTTTAAACTGTCAGAGTTATACCAACACCTCGACTTTTGCTGTGTACACAGGCTGGAGGGCTGAGCCGGTGCTAATGTACATGTAAGATCACAATGAAACATTCATGAGGGAACCTCATGAATGTGAGGCCTGAATGTGTTATGCACATTATGTTCAACACATTGCCTGTTGGGGAGGGAGTCAGGGAGGCAAACTGACCGACCCGTGTGCATGGGTGGCTGCAATCTGAAATTCAATGACGACAAGCAGCAAGTAACATTTGGAAAAAAGAGTGGTTTGACGTTTATGGATAAATGTCAAGAGGGAAAGAGAGGTGAGAGGGAGGGAGGGAGGGAGTGCGAGAGCGTGAGAAAGAAAAAGAAAAAGAGAGAAGGAAAAAGGGAAAGCGTATATGAGGGAGACAGAGAGAGGAGAGGAGAGGAGAGGAGAGGAGAGGAGAGGAGAGGAGAGGAGAGGAGAGGAGAGGAGAGGGCATTAAGAAGGGAGATGAAATCAAGGGGGCATTTTCTTACAGGCTCAGCCATCATACGTATAAGCTTTATGGGAGCAGCTGAGTCACACACACACACACACACACACACACACACACACACACACACACACACACACACACACACACACACACACACACACACACACACACACACAGTGATGTGGTTAGCAGTGATCTGGCCTGTGACAGGGTGTTATATGAGATGTTTAGAATGGGCTGTGCAGCAGGAAGCAGTGGCAGATCTCCAGCGCCACACCCCATCATGGGAGAGAGGGGCTTTATCAGGGTCTGGCCTTCTGTTGTGGTCGCTTTATTTCTCTCTCTTTCACTCTGCCTCCTTTCTTGCCATCTGCCTGCCTGCCTGCCTGTCTGTCTGTCGGTCTGTCTGTCTGTCTTTTTCTTATACTTTTTATCCCACGATTTTGTAACCCATGTTTCAATTGCCTATGTAATCCTGCTCTTCCTCTGCCGCGCCTGGGGAGACAACGGACTGACCTCATGCTTCCTTCTATGCATGAGTAGTCCAAGTTGCATCTTTTCACCTGACAGGGGGGATTTCCCCGGTTTGGACGTAGCGCGTGGAAGGAACACGTAATTCCAACCAGTTCCTTCCCCCTCCATCAGGCGCCTCGGCTGGCCAGGGGGAGGCAATATATAGAGACCAGGATTACTGCATGTTTTTTGTGAGGGTATCTACCCTAGGAGACACGGGGAGAACATGCAAACTCCACACAGAAAGGCCCTTTCGCCAACCCCACCTAGGGTGTGGGCGCTGATGACGCGGAGGAACGAGGGAACGTCTGTCTGTATCTAGTTGCGACCGTTAGGGAGCAGTTTACTACCAAAACCTCCACCGGCCGTCCGTCTGTCCGTCACACGTCACACCTTTGTTTGTGTACGGTGTGATGTCATATATCTTCAGTATGACATCACACCTCATGTGTACACAAACCTTTGTGTACGTTGCTGTGGCAACAGTCTGTTGTTGCTGGTCTGTTAGTGTACGTTAGCAACCACCTTAGCAACCATGGTTTTACCCTAGCAACCAACTGTTTACCCTAGCAACCAACTGTTTACCATAGCAACCATGTTTTTTTACCCTAGCAACCAACTGGGCATCTGTTAGGGATCTCCATATATGGGCATAAAAGGGATTCTGTTAGGGATCTCCATATATGGGCATAAAAGGGATTCTGTTAGGGATCTCCATATATGGGCATAAAAGGGATTCTGTTAGCTGTTAGTGATCTCCATATATGGGCATAAAAGGGATGCTGTTAGGGATCTCCATATATGGGCATACAAGGGATTCTGTTAGGGATCTCCATATATGGGCATGAAAGGGATTATGTTAGGGATCTCCATATATGGGCATAAAAGGGATTGTATCCCAGATGATGCCCTGTTAGGAGATCCACACTAACAGAATCCATATATGGTCCTACCGACAGCTGCTATAAGCCAACCCTGGCGATAAGGTCTGAGTCGAAGAAATGCTTCTTTCCTGGCAAGAATTGCCCCTTTATACTGTAGGGCTCGTTTGTGTATTGTATGACATCACGCCACATCATCGGCTGAGGACCGTGTGATGTCATCATATCTCCATATATGGAGACATAAGTTGCTCATGCCCAAATATGGGCTGGTGAGGTCAGACTTAGTGTGATGCGTAGGTTATCTCCATATATGGAGATTCAACTTCAATGAGTAACCATGGCAAACTGTCAACTGCCCGTATGTCTTGATAATTGGTAAAACAAACTTTTGGCCTATTTGTGGAGATAAGCGACCAACGGTCGCTTATCTCCCGATTAGGGAGTCTTACTGGTATATATGTACTGTAACAGCAAAAACATTACACCAACCTTTATCTACAGTATGTTTTGTAACAATAATCAAAATCTACAAAGTAACTAGTAACTAAAGTGTTCACTGTATAGTGGCCTGGAAGTAGAAGAAACTGGAAATACTTCAGTAAAGTAAAAGTATACCCAAAAAATCCTACTCAAGCGCAGTACTTGAGTACATACTGTATACTTGTACTTATGTCCCACCACTGCAAGCGGTTAGAAGGCCATGTTGTGCTCAGATGTGTTGCAGCAGTGGGCAGGGGCGTCACACGGGGGGGGGGGGGGGGGGGGGAGTGGGACTGAGTTACTAGGGCCCAAGGTGGAGGGGGGTCATAATTATTTTATACTTTAGCTATTGAAAAATAGCAGATATACAAGCTCACAGCTGTGAGCTTGTATATCTGCTATTTTTGCAAAGTGTGCAAATCTTTGAATATATGTATTTTTTAAGCGAACATTTGTAACTCAAATTTTGCTTCTGGGGGGTCCCTGGCACTTAATATTTTGAGACATATCATTTTAGGGGTTCTTCACGTGAAAAAGAGCACCACTGAAATAGAAACATTTTTTTTTAAACGTGTTATTAAATATTCAAAGACTTGCACAAACTTTCAAGATTTTTCAAAAACAGCAGATCTGCAAGCTCGCAGCGCGGCACTCTGTGTCGCGCTGTGAGCTTGTATATCTGCTATTTTTCAGAGCACAAAATAATGCGTTCCCAGTCTAAATGGGTTAAACCCCCTCCCCCTATGAAGAACATTCATCGGGGAGCCGCAGTGAAGCCAGGGCCCAGAATTTGGTGCGACACCCCTGGCAGTGGGCTAGAAGTCATTGTGACCTGTGTGTGTGTGTGTGTGTGTGTGTGTGTGTGTGTGTGTGTGTGTGTGTGTGTGTGTGTGTGTGTGTGTGTGTGTGTGTGTGTGTGTGTGTGTGTGTGTGTAATATGAATGGAGGAGGAGGGGATTATGACGGTAATAAGTGTAGGAAGCCGTGCCAGCTCAACCACACCGCTCCTATGATCAGGAGGTTGAAGGGTTTTGTATGGCCTTCTGCTTCTTCTGTTGTGGTCGCTTTGTAGATCACTGCTATAACCCACCCACCCACACACACAAACACACACACACACACGCGCACACGCACACGCACACACGCACACGCACACGCACACGCACACACACACACACACACACACACACACACACACACACACACACACACACGCATGCACACATGCTATGCATGCACACACACACACACACACACACACACACAAGATAGTCATCTTACTCGCCTGCGATGCATTTAGACTTTGTTGCGACCCGGGGTCATGCAAAATAGCCTCCATGCACCTCACCCTCTCCTTTACACATATTTTAACTCCGATAGGTAGCCAAATTTGGTTACATTTGTACACTCTATGAGTCAAATGAACACTCATATCGTCGTTGTCGGGTGGAAACCTCGTATGTCCAAATACCGTTCATTTTGTATTTATCATTTTGAAAATGATTTAGGCTAGTGTAAACAGCCAATCTACAAGCACACAACACCTCTCACCGCGAGGCGTTGTGTGGCCTTGAATGATGAAGCAGGGCTTCAGGAAAAAAAAGTACAAATTTGAAATGTGGAGATACAAGGTTTCTGCCCGACAGTGACGATATGGTGGTTGCACACTGCACACTGAGAGGAAAGAGAGAGAGAGCAAGGGGCTCAGCAACAGTTGCGAAAATCCCTTGTCCGAAAATAAATACGAAACGGACGGCAGTGTGCAAATGTGATTGACATAACGTGAGGTTGATTTCTTTATTTACGCGCTCCAAATTTCACTCCGATATTCGGCCTGAAAAACACAGCAGTGTTTTGATTCTCTTGGGGATGCTATACTGTATGTATGCTATATGACTGTTAATGGCAGCATTTGACCACTTTCAACCTGGTGTCCCTATCAACATGTCAAATTCAAATAGCAAAGATAGCAGATCTTCCAGATGCTGAAAACACATCGCAATGTGACTTGTTGTGAGCTTGTAGATCAGATATTATATTATGTAAGTAGGGCTTAGTGTAAGTGGTTGAAAGGACAGACAGTAAATTGTGCTCCTCCCTTCATTAACACATTAACAGAAGGACATCTCTATTTCTGTGAAGGAGACTTGGCCAAGAATTGCCCCTCGCTTTCCAAAGACGTCTAACACACATGCATGCACGCACACATGTACGCATGCACGCACACGTGCACATAGTGCGGCCCATCTGCCCATGCACCCATAAAACCCTGTCATATATTTTGGCCAAAGTCTCAATGATCACACACCCTCTTGATTCAATTAAACCATCATAAAAACTGGACTGAGACCTTCAGTATGTGTCAAACACGGAACACGTGTGTGTGTGTGCGCGCGCAGCGCCGTGCGTGCGTGCGTGCGTGCGTGCGTGCGTGTGTGTGCGTGCGGTGCGTGCGTGCGTGCGTGCGTGCGTGCGTGCGTGCGTGCGTGCGTGCGTGCGTGCGTGCGTGCGTGCGTGCGTGCGCGTGTGTGTGTGTGTGTGTGTGTGTGTGTGTGTGTGTGTGTGTGTGCGCGTGTGCAGGTAGCCCCCAGACATCCTCTACTGTGTCTTTTCCTGTTCATTGTGATAATGGATGAATTACCTTTGACCTCTTAATACATTTATTTTTTTCTCTCTCTTCCTGTCTGTCTGTCTGTCTGTCTGTCTGTCTGTCTGTCTGTCTGTCTGTCTGTCTGTCTGTCTGTCTGTCTGTCTGTCTGTCTGTCTGTCTCTTTCTCTGACCCCTAATGAGAAATTCCCT
This sequence comes from Nannobrachium achirus, assembly GCF_963921795.1. NCBI lineage: Eukaryota > Metazoa > Chordata > Actinopteri > Myctophiformes > Myctophidae > Nannobrachium > Nannobrachium achirus. The sequence goes on along the minus strand of NC_137811.1, from coordinate 45,557,874 downwards.
GTGGGGAAAAAGGTTAGCGCTCCAGCTGACACACCCGCACGCACACATGCATGCACACATGCATGCACGCACGCGCATGCACGCACACACACACACACACACACACACACACACACACACACACACACACACACACACACACACACACACACACACACACACACACACACACACACACACAGTGTTCTGAAATCCCATCTCTATTATGCAGAACATCAACTAGCTGATAGGAGTGCTGATTATGCAGCTAACCCCCACGACTCCCTGGTGAATATCTGCATTTAAAACCTCATTCCCAAATGCATATCAATACAACATTACATATTCCTAAAGAGCAGGACAATATGTGTTCCACAACTTTCTCCTCTTATGACTCAATGTCTGAGCTTATTTGACTGTAGCAAAATGTGTATACTGATATTTTACAGCATCGAGTACTTTTCAGAAACTGTCATGGAGTCAACATTCACGTTGTACGTTTTGGGAAATAACAGAGTAAGCTCACAACATGTTGCATTGCTATGCATTCTGAGCTTGCAAATCTGCTAATTTGAAATAGCTGATGTACTGTATAAAGCGTTACAGGGGTTAAAAGTCTCTATCTGATTTAGCTATGCGAACCCCCTGGAGCCCCATCAATGACCCCTGGAGGTCACCAGAGAACCACTGGTGTAAAGGGAATGGGATACCTTTTTGTTCAGTTGGAATGAAGATTAGGTGGCTGAGGGAAGCACACTTCAAAATGTTCAAGAAAATGCATTAAAAGCTGTCTTTTTGGAAGGGTTTGATCTCTTTCTCAGGGAATTGTTCAGCTTGCTATTGAAGAAAATATAGCCCGCATAATGTCAGTAAAAATGACATTTCCTTTTGTTATCATGCTGTTAAGCTTTTAACATCAACAACTTTCAATGAGTCAAAATGGTTTCATATGGAAGCGGCTTTGCGCCCCTGCCCAGGTCCATCTATTTTGTACACACATCTGCATTACACTCTAGACTAACTTTAGCTCGCCATACAAATATTCCAGCGTTTGACATTCTCAGGGGGCTGGGCTTATAGATTGGTGCTGCAGTGCAGGCAGGGGGGGTACTGGTGGCCCTATCAAAGGTTGCAGACTAAGCAAATAAACAGTAATTTGTTCTGTGCATGTGCATGTGTGCATGCATACTGTACATGTCTGCATGTGTCTGAAAGTACTGTAACTTCTATGCATGCGTGTGTGTGTGTGTGTGTGTGTGTGTGTGTGTGTGTGTGTGTGTGTGTGTGTGTGTGTGTGTGTGTGTGTGTGTGTGTGTGTGTGTGTGTGTGTGTGTGTGTGTGTGTGTGTGTGTGTGTGTGTGAGAGAGAGAGAGAGAGAGAGAGAGGTTTAATATCTATATGTAAGCATGTTTGTGTCTGCAAATATCTATACACCCAATGAGCCTCTAGATATGGGGTCCCCCTAGCCAGTCTATTGATAATGCCAGATTGCATGTTTTAGCTGGGTAATTGAAAGGCCATCTCTCTGCTGGTCTGCTGCAGGTCTGCTGGGGGGGGCTTCAGCGAGGGGTAAACCATGAGGCTCATTATTTAAGGGAACGGGGGAATCCTTGGAGGCCAAAAACAAATTAGTTTGTGTCCAGTTTAACCTTCAGAGAACTCAATTAGATATGGTGCATGTACATGTATGTTCTTTAGGAGTTAGCCGCGGTACAGATTTACATGCATGCGGTGCTGTGAGGAGCGGTAATGAGCCGGAGCCAGGTTGACCTGTCCTGTAGTGCAGAAAACAAGCTGCCTACTTTCTGTTCATGTAATGAGACCGCTGACCCACACAAAATATTGGCTTAGCTTATAAAGTTTTGAAAGAAACTGGAAATAAAATGGATTGCACATATTGAGTGCCGGTGCGCGTGTGTGCGTGTGTGTGTGTGTGTGTGTGTGTGTGTGTGTGTGTGTGTGTGTGTGTGTGTGTGTGTGTGTGTGTGTGTGTGCGCACGCACGCGTGTGTGTGTGTGTGTGGAGTGTGTTTTTGTATGTCTGCTGGGTCCATAAACATGGAAACAGACATGACCTGCATGTCTCAGCAGTTTCCTGTCTAAGCAAAGCAGGGAGTGTGTGCGTGCGTGTGTGCGTGAATGCACGTGCGCGCGTGCACACTGTGTGCACATGGTCCCCATCATTCTCCTGTCACTCCACAGGCCCGCAGCAGACCAGCCCTTTCCTCTCCATTAGTGTCTATGTGCATGCCTACGATTCTTTGTGTGTGTGTGTGTGTGTGTGTGTGTGTGTGTGTGTGTGTGTGTGTGTGTGTGTGTGTGTGTGTGTGTGTGTGTGTGTGTGTGTGTGTGTGTGTGTGTGTGTGCGTGCGTGCGTGCGTGCGCGCGCGCGCGCGCGCGCGCGTGCGTGCGTGCGTGCGTGCGTGCGTGCGTGCGTGCGTTTCCATCTGCCTCCCGTCACCATTAGAACCTGTCAGGGTCAAGGGTCAGCTCTCCAAAGGTTAAAGGTCACCCTCCCAAAGGTGAAAGGTCACCAAGGTGAGGCCTGGTGCTAGGTGACATTGAACAAGCCCATAGCTGTAGTCCTGACGACAAACACCTTGGGGAGCGTTCCCACATGGGCCCAAAACTGTGTCAAATATTCACTGAACCTAAACCCCCCCACATGAATATGGATTCCACCCAAGACCCCCTTCTGATAAGATGTTCTGACAGAGACCCTCACACAGGATTTGTGTTGTTCCATATTCCATGTCTTTTCAAATAAGCTCACTTGTAGGCTATTTTCAAATAGCTGATGTGTTGGGTTAACCCATTAAGACCTGGAATTATTTTATACTTTTTTTGTACTGAAAATGTGTGCACATCTTTGAATATATGTACTGAACACCACTGATGATAGAAACATGAGTTTTTCAAAAACCTTAGAAGCATTTAGAAGACATTTAGGATAGCATCGGGTCAAAATACTTGCACACATTTTCACAATTTTCCAAAAATAGCAGTCTGCAAGCGTACAGCGCGGCACTCGGTGCCGCACCGTGAGCTTGTATAGGCCTATCTGCTATTTTTCAATAGCTAAAGCGTAACATAATGGTTAAAGTGATAATGCGTTCAAAATCAATCTGGTAGTAAACTAACCCGTTCACAGAAATGGCATGACATTGGAGTGGTTTACCATGCCAGGGTTAAAGTGGTTAAACTGATTTCGAGGCTACGGTATATTAACTAATAATTAACACATTTTGCTGAACCCCCTCAAGGACCCCAGGGAGTCCCCGGACACCATTCTGAGTGAGTTCTTCTCTAACCAATGCCACTTTACTTGTCTTGTCCTTGTCCTTGTCCTTGTCCTTGTCCTTGTCCATGTCCTTTTTGGGCCGTTTACACGCCACATCAAAGCACAGCAGTATCAAACAGGGCATTAGGGGCTACCGTGAAATAAGTAAAAATAATTGAGAAACTGTTCAAATAAAAGTGAAAAGTTTTCTCTAGCTATCTATTTCATTTCTAACTAAGTAATCTATAGTGTTTAATTTCATGTATATGGATTTACAAATTACATATCATATTGCAATTTGACGCAAAACTCTGTTTACAGTGATCTGAACAATGGTGTGCTCGGTGATAAAATCATGGCTTTCACATAGATCACAATGGCTGCATTCACATGGACAGGTATATATTCCACTTGTATTCAGAATGACTGCTCATTCAGAATAAAAATGCTCTCATGTAAACACCTCAATTGGAATAGAATATTCCATTCCGGTCAATTGGAATAGCAATTCCGGTCTGGAGCGGTGGTATATACCGTTTGAATCTGAATATTATTATATTCAAGTTCCATGTAAACAGTTGGGTATGAATCTCTGTTCAGAATGAGTTCATTCTGAATGAATAAATATTGTCTAGTCTTAAACCGTCTATACCAGTGGTTCACAACTGTTTCTGGATTTAGAGAAAATATACTGTATAGTGTATACTATATATTTTTAGGTAATTTTATTTAAATCTATTAAGTCTATTAACGTTATATTATCATAAAAATCTTAGTATTTTGTCAATTATTTGGGGGCCCACTTGCACTATCCTCACAGCCCACCATGCTGTGCCCACAGGTTGAGAATAACTGGTGTATACCTCTTCTCTCCACCATGTGTATAGGCTACTCCCTGCATCGGTTTACACAAACATGAGAAGGCAGGAGCCCAGACACATGGCACTTGACGAGAGGGACAATCTGTGTTTTCCGCTCTAAATTAAATGAATGTGTCAATGCTGACAGCTGTGTGTGTGTTTGTGGATTAGGGCATGTTGGAAAAACTCAAAATGTTTACTTAAGTTAAAGTATCAATACTGCAATATAGAAATAAAGTAAGTAAAAGTCCAGAATTCAAAATGTATGTATGATAGTGTTGGCATCAAAATGTACTTAAAGTACCAAACGTAAAAGTACAAAATGTGATCTACAAGCTCACAACGCATCGCGATGCAACGCGTTTTGAGCTTGTAGATCTTCAAGATAGCCAAGGTATAAAATAGGGCTAAAGTGGTTTACGTATGTTTTATAATATTAAAATGTAGTTACCGTACAAACATTATAATCTGCAATGTAAATAGTAACTAAAGTTTTCAAATGAATGTAGTGGAGTAAAAGTACAACATTTGGATCCGAGATGTATTGGAGTAGAAGTAAAAGTATAGGAAATTGGTAATACTCAAGTAAAGTACAAATACCTCAAAATTTAAATTAAAGGATTACTTCACCACTTTTCCACCTATCTTCATATAATAGGTCCTCACTAATGTTCATAATAAAATTGCCAAAAAAAATCTACTCTGTCTACCAAGTCTCTTAGGAGAGCTGTGGGAAGTTCAGAAATCCATAGTCTTGTGACATCGTCAATGGGGAATCCAAGCCATTAGAAAATGCAGGCTATCTATTCCTGAAAAGTTGCAAAGTTAAAGTTGTTCTCGCGATAATAAAAATCACAAATATCTTTTCAAAAATATTGTTTAAAAAAAAAATCTAACGATGACTATGACTATGACTATGACTATGAAGACTATGGATTTCTGAACTTCCCACAGCTCTCCTAAGAGACTTGGACCGAGTAGAATTCTATTTTGCAATTTTATTATGAACATTAGTGAGGACCTATTATATGAAGATAGGTTGAAAAGTCCTCCTTTAAGTACATTACTTAAGCAACTGTACTTCGTTACTTTACACCACTGGATTAGGGTATCTCCACCTTAAACTCTACCCTGCCCAAATTCTCCAACCCGTTCCCATACATGCACTGCCAAAAACACACTTCAACATCCTCCAAACAGGCCAGGCCGTTCACACAGAGCGTCAGTGGTTGAGACCAAAAAAGTGTTTTTCCCCTCAGGCAAAACTCAAGCCTGACCATAAATGAGTTTGTTCTTTCAAGTGCTTTTATTGTATTCCTCTTCAATGTTATTGCATTTTTATAGTTTATTTTTATTTTTATTTTGAGTCTGTGTGTGTGCGTGCGTGCGTGTGCGTGTGTTTTTATTCAGCACTATTCCTTTTTATTGAGCACCTTTTAATGCCTTGGGAAACACTGGGGAAGCACTTATGTGCCAACATGCACATTATGTTTTATTTTGGAGGGTATTTTATGATCATTGTTGCCATCATTGTCAATGTCATAATTATGAGCTATGCATTTTGAAATGCTAATCACACAGTTGAGTTGTAGTAATGGAATCAACGATAGAATTGCATTGTTTCATAAAACAATTAAAAATAAAGGAATGCATTCAGTGATAAAGATAGTTATGATGAATTTCCTGGCCAGTATCAGTGGTGGACTTGAGCTTGTAGATACTCAGTCAATACGTACTCAACGGGGTGCGACGTTGGTGTAGTGGTTAGTGCATATGCCCTTCATACGTACTCAACGGGGTGCGACGTTGGTGTAGTGGTTAGTGCATATGCCCTTCATACGTACTCAACGGGGTGCGACGTTGGTGTAGTGGTTATTGCATATGCCCTTCATTCGTACTCAACGGGGTGCGACGTTGGTGTAGTGGTTAGTGCATATGCCCTTCATACGTACTCAACGGGGTGCGACGTTGGTGTAGTGGTTAGTGCATAATATGCCCTTCATGCGGAAGGATTGGTTCAAACCCTGCCTAGACCGACGTCAGCAAGGAGAAGACGACCTCCCCTATAAAGAAATCTTGTGAAATAAAATGTCGCCAACCAATCATCAAGGACGATCGCCAACCAATCATCAAGGACGATGATACACGAAAGAAGAAGTACTCAACTACAGTAAATGTGCTTTGTTACTGTCCACCAGAACTGATGGATAGGGTGGAGGCAGCCTTAATCCTATCTTTGCATGACCAGGGGCCACATACTGTAAGGCAGGGGTCTTCAATGTTTTTCCAGGCCTTATCTGGGAGAAGATAGATGAAACAGGGTTAAAATATGTGTTCCAGATTAATATTTTCATAGATTTCAAAGATAGCGTCATACTGTAGATGTGCTTGACAGCACTATCATCAGTGTTGTGTAAATGAACGTCTGCTTATTTGTTTTTCACGTTATCGTTTCTATTAATACGTGGCCTCTGTACTTATAGGGTTCTACTCCAAACCCCTGGGTATCTTTGGCAAATGTTCAACCCAGAATATGTACAGTATACTAGGGCTCAAATGGTTAATGTAAAAAAAACAAAAGGCTACTATCACACAAAGATTTGGTGCCCCTTCCACCCATAGTAACTCTGAGGACCCCCTGTTGAAGACCCATGCTGTAGGGGCCACAGTGGAGTCAATCAGGAGAGAAAGAATCTCACCAAGAGACGAAAAAAGAGGTAATGGACTGTTATTACTGTTCAATTGCTGCTGTAAAACAGAACAGAAAAAAACAGCTAACAGACACACAGACTTATGTATTTCTATAGTGCAGTGTTGATACTTTTACTTAAGTAAAATATGTGAGTACTTTTTCCCACCACTGTGTGCACACACGCACACATGCACACACACACACACGCGCGCGCGTGCGCACGCACACACACACACACACACACACACACACACACACACACACACACACACACACACACACACACACACACACACACACACACACACACACACACACACACACACACACACACACACACACACAGACTGTTGAGTGCAGAACACCCATATGGACAAGCACACACCATGGGGGCGGGTCCTTGGCAGGCTTAATGAGGGTTAATATGAGGCTCTGGGTAGATCTTATCACCAGAAGAACAATGTAATGACCAGCAGCCCACAGCACCCCCAACTATTAGATTCCCTTCTCTTCTCTTCTCTATCGCTCGCTTGTTCTTTCTCACGCACGCACGCAAGCACGCACGCACGCACACATGCACACACAGGTCCTCTGTCTCACCAGAACTTGTCTCCCTAGCTGTCTGTCTGTCTCACTGCAGTCTCACCAGACCTGTCTGTCTCTCTACCTCCCCAGGCCTTATTGTCTGTCATTCGGCCTGCCTCATCCGACCCTGGCTGTCTCTGTGTCTCCCCAGACCCTGTCTGTCTGTCTCTCTGTCTCACATCACACTGTATCTATCTCCCAGGCCTGTCTGTCTGTCTGCCTGCCCCATCAGACCTGACCTGTCTGTCTCTATGTCTCGCAAGTGTCTGTGTGTGTGTGTGTGTGTGTGTGTGTGTGTGTGTGTGTGTGTGTGTGTGTGTGTGTGTGTGTGTGTGTGTGTGTGTGTGTGTGTGTGTGTGTGTGTGTGTGTGTGTGTGTGTGTGCGGTTTTCAATATCTGGACGGACAGTGTAATATAAATGATATGTATTGTGTACTCAGCTGCATTCCCAGATCAGAAATAAGCTCCTCGTCTCACTTTCAAAACTCTACTCTACTAAACCTCTCTCTCTCTCTCTCTCTCTCTCTCTCTCTCTCTCTCTCTCTCTCTCTCTCTCTCTCTCTCTCTCTCTCTCTCTCTCTCTCTCTCTCTCTCTCTCCTGGATTCCCTGTGTGATCGTAAGCTTATATCATGTGTTACTAATGTACTTTAGTGTTGTGTTAACATGATGTATGAGTATCATATCGTTCTGTTATTCCCTTTAAAGCGCTCCGTTTCCAACGTCTACAGACATCAGTAGGACTGCAAACCCCCAAACTCCCCGGCCATGTATATTCACTCTCAGCTGACGTCCACACACAAGACCCTAGACCCCTTTGTAGAGGTGTGTGTGTGTGTGTGTGTGTGTGTGTGTGTGTGTGTGTGTGTGTGTGTGTGTGTGTGTGTGTGTGTGTGTGTGTGTGTGTGTGTGTGTGTGTGTGTGTGTGTGTGTGTGTGTGTGTGTGTGTTTCTGTCTGCTCCCCAGTTGGGCAGGATGTGGAAGGTCAAGAGACAGGGTCAAAGTTGAAGCCTGACTAAATAATTACCAGATACTCTTCCGCCGACACACACCCGCGCGTGCACACACACACACACACACACACACACACACACACACACACACACACACACACACACACACACACACACACACACACACACACACACCACACACTACTCCACCTCTATAAGAGCTGTTATTTTTAAACTGTCTGGATAGTGTCCCCCTTTCTGACCCTTAAGCTTACACACACACACACACACACACACACACACACACACACACACACACACACACACACACACACACACACGGTTGCATTATTATACTTGTGAGGACATTGAAAATAGCTGAAAAATAGCCCGAAATTTGACGGCCTATAAATCGGCTATTTTCCAGTGTGTGATACTGTCTCACAACTAACTATAAATCAGGTATAATCCCAACGCTAACCCTTAAACCTACCCTTAAAATGTCTAATCTCAACCTAACCGTAAACCTGTCCTCCAAATTAGGGTGACCTATTCAGCCCCTCAAACCAGGACCCTTAAAGCATTGCGCACGTTCGGGGCACGCAGCTTGAAACCGGTACAATCCTGGCCAAACATGCAACCTGGCAGACCTGGCAACACTGCCAGACCAGCGTCGCAGGCCTTTCAACAATCTTTTAGAAAATAGCTAATTGAGCTCAAGTGGTGAAACTGGTCGCTTCTTTTGGGCTTGTTTTCATAGACCTGGTCGCTTTGTTTCACTCACAGAATCTGGCAAACTGGGCTTTCCTCTCCAGGTGGTGTTTTCTCTCACCAAACAAAACACAGCCTTAGCTCGCTTTGCTTAGAAGTCCATTGGTATAGGAATTGAGAGTTGAGATTGAGAATATGGTATTTAGTTAAAATGTGCGACGGGTCTCTGGCTTATCTAGGCTTGCTTCACTGTAGCAGACTAGAGCACTGGTTCTCAACCTGTGGGTCAGGCTCACAACGCCTTGCAATGCGAGGCGTTGTGAGCATGTAGATCTGCTAATTTCAAAATGTAATGCCTCAACTCTTAGTGCTCGTCAGGGTGGGGGGTCCCCAGTTAAAATATGATTATTTTGGGGGTCGTGGCCTGAAAAGGTTGAGAACCATTGGACTAGAGGACCACTACAGGGGAGGATTTACTCCCGCATCTCTAACGACAGTTAGCAAAGAATGGCAAATGACTGAACATGTTCAGTTCTTCATCGACAGGTTCCGACAGCGCTATCTGCGGCAAGCGTCTCTTGCCAACAAGCTGCCGTCGAAGAGACGCTTTCCGACCGCAAATCGTGGTCGAGTCTGTGCGGTAAAAAGCTGCCTTAACCCTTAAACCTGAATCTTTTCCTAATTGTAAGCCTATAACTGCAACCATAAAACAACATTATATCCTCATTCCTGTGAGGAAAATGATCCTCACAATGTCTATTTCGTCACGGGGTGCGAGGCGTTGTGTGCTTGTAGATCGGCTGTTTTCACTAGTTGAAATAATTTAAAAAATGATAGGTACAAAACAAACGGTTTCCACCCGACAACAACGATATGTCACAATTTGCAATACTTGTGGGGACATTTGACCCTCACAAGTATAGCAGCACACACACACACACACACACACACACACACACACACACACACACACACACACACACACACACACACACACACACACACACACACACACACACACACACACACACACAGGCACGCGCACACAATGTCTCAGGCAGAAAGTGTGTCTCACTGACAGGCTATCAGTCAGGAAACAGAGGGACAGAATGGGTGGGTGGAGGAGCTTTAGCCCGTCACTCACAAAAGGTCAGGGGTCATGCTGAAAGCCCCCCCGACACACATGAGCGCACGCATGTGCACACACACACACACACGCACACACACACACACTGTTCAGCCAAACAAGGTCAAAGGTGGAGGGCAGACAGCTGGCTAGGTTTATGAAGAGTGAGAAAGAGACAACAAGAGAGAGAGAGAGAGAGAGGAGGGGCGGGGGGGCACAGCCAGCTGCCTAATTTTACTAGTGTCTGCTCTTTTAATAGAGACAGGAGGAAAGGAGGGGCAGGTGACTGCTTGACGAGGCTGATTGTTTACAAGAACATATCGCCAGCTAAAGCCCTGCATTAGAGTCCAGACTATACAAAACACTTGACATGATACTGTATAGACACAGACTTACTGTAGACAGGTGAGCACAGACAGACACATTGCACATGTGCCAGCATGCACACATACACACACACACACGCACTCACGCACGCACACACACACACACACACACACACACACACACAAACACACACACAAATGCACACACGCACGCACGCACGCACGCACGCACGCACGCACGCACGCACGCACGCACGCACACTTCCCCTGGCCTAGACTCTAAGTGGCCATATAACCCACTGGCCAACTATCTGCCCCTGAGGCAGTGGCCAAGACAAATTAGTCCTTTATTGTCTCTGACCACTGCGGAATGTTTCAATAGAGGGAAAGAAAGAGGGGATCAAGAGAGAGAGAGAGAGGGGGGGGGGGTTCAAAAGCAGCTACAAAGACAGTCGTGGTGGTTTCTTAGAATAGAAACCGGACAGTATAATATTGCCTTTTGAGTTATGCCTGTTTTATCCTTCCACTGGTTAAGTGAGGGATTTTCCCAATCTATTCCACTGTCACACTGCAGCAACAATACAGTACATGTACAGTATGACACCATTCATTGTTTTGTAGTTTGTCGTACGACGGCAAAAATAAACGAAAATAGCTATTTTCAACATGTGACTGCCGTTTGATGGACTAAAAATTAAGTGTTAGATGGATGACTCCTGGTAGTTGCCACGTCATAACAACAACAACAACATGGATGGTCAGGGTAGAGTGGACAGTGGGGGTGGAGGGGAGGCTGGAGGACAGGGCAGCAGAGGGGACCGTGTGGTCCTCACAGCGGGACACAGCGGTCATTTCACCCATGGACACACAAACACACAGGCTCTGGACTCACTAATAAACTGGAAGGGACGTAACGGAGAAACACGGCAGACGGACTGGAAGCCATGCGCTCACACACACATGACGTGTGCATGGACGAGCAAGCACGCACACACACACACACACACACTGCCAATTTGGCAGAAAGCAGTGAGCCTCATAAGCTCGCTGCGGTCCTGGGTCAGATCAGCAATGATCTGAGACTCATGGATGTCTACCCTGGTCTGCAGGGACGTGCAGAGAATGTTAGAGAGGCAGGCTAGGGGCTGAAATTCCGAAAAGGGCCTTTTTTTTTTTTCTTAAATGTTTTTTATCCCACGGTTTTTGTAACCCATTTTTCTCACCCAGTGACTACCTAACCTGTAGTCCTGGTTTCCGCTCTCCCCCTGCCGCGCCAGGGGACATTGGGGAGCACCCGGCTGGCTAGGGGGAGGTAGTATAGAAACCAGGACTACTGCATGTTTTTGTGTGAGGGCCTATGCCCAAGGAGACATGGGGAGAACATGCAAACTCACCACAGAAAGGCCCTATCGCCAACCCCACCTAGGGTGTGGGCGCTGATGACGCGGGTGGAGGAACACGCCCCCAGCGCCCACAGCTTCCCCCGGCGGGAATCGAACCCAGGACCTTCGTGCTGTGAGGCGAGGTGCTAACCACTGCGCCACCGTGCCCCCGAAAAGAGCCTTTTGGTGAAAATATCGACAATAGCAGACCTCCAAGCTCACAGCGCGCTGCGACGCATTGTGAGCTTGGAGGTCGGATATTTTCAGTGCGTGATACCACACTGAACTGATCATAATCAAGTCAATCCTGGAGATGCTGCATTCAAGTTCAGGAGAGTTTGGACAAGGCAATTCTCTTGAATGCTGCCTTCAGGTATGACATGGAAAGGAGGCATTTGCATTTCTTTCACCATAGTGAAAACTGCATTCATGGTCTGGAGAAGGCACTTTTTACAGACAGATAAAAGGGCGGGGGCTCAAGCCCCCTTTGATGTCTATGTGTGCACGTGCCTGCTGCTCTGTGTGTCTCCCTACCCAGGTACACTGTAAAGCCCTGAGCGTGATTTGAACCCCTATACGGGTCCATTGCTGCACACTCTAAGAGTCAAATTCACACGTTTACGACTTTGCGGCATGGCCGCAGGAGTGTGATATGGGCCTACCTTGTGACTGTACACCATGGGAACCCTCCAATCTCCCAATCGTTATCATTTCACAGCCGTGCCATTTGATAACCTTCCATTGTTGGATCAAAAGCTGAGAAGTGAGTGTGAGAGAAAGAGAGAGCATGTGTGTGTGTGAGTGTGTGTGTGTGTGCGTGTGTGTGTGTGTGTGTGTGTGTGTGTGTGTGTGTGTGTGTGTGTGTGTGTGTGTGTGTGTGTGTGTGTGTGTGTGTGTGTGTGTGTGTGTGTGTGTGTGTGTGTGTGTGTGCGTGTGTGTGCGTGTGTGTGTGTGTGCGCGCGCGCGCGTGCGCGCGCGCGTGCATGCGCGCGCGCGTGCATGCGCGTGTAGCGGTCGTGCGTGCATGTGTGCAAAACGCAGAGGGGATATATCAGAGTTGAGTGTAGACATAAGAAGATGCCGTACAGTATGTAGAGTTCATATAAATATAAATCCATTGTCGAAATTCCACCCGTTGGAGGCTTGCAGTGTTATTGCTCCACCTGAAGAGAAGTCACAGGGAGAAAGAGCCCTACGGTGCTAAAATGTAATGGAGACACGCAGGGTGTGGAGACGTGTACAATGGCTACCTCTGTGCTGGCATGGGTGTTCTCATGTTCTGTAGAGCCAGACTAAAATAGAGCATTATTATCAAGCACTGCCACAATCCAATCTGATTGCAGTTAAAAAAATATATAAGTCTCTACCCCTCCACCCACTTAATCTGGGAGTGGAGAGATCGCATGCTTTACTTGCTAAATCAAGCAAAGGGGAAACAACGCATTGCACAATGGCCCCGTTGTATTATTAGCCTCCGAAAGGAAGCTTCAATTGTCGGATCAGACTGCAAAGAAAAGAAAAGGGGGAGGGAGGATAGTCTGGGAAAATATGAGCTTCCTGTGTACGGCTGCAGGGTTGAGAGACCATGTTTGTTGGTTCTCTGTCTTTCTCTTCCTCAGTCAGTTCTTATGTCTATATGTCTGTCTATCTCATGACCAAGTTTGGTTTTCAGAGAGAGATAGAGTTTCTCTCATTCAGCTGCTTGTGAGAGCAACCAGCTCTTATGAAAATAGGGAGAGGGCGTGAGAGAGACAGACAGACAGACAGACAGACAGACCAAGGCAGCCAAGAGGTTTTCTTGTATCCCCAGGGCAGTGCACACTGTCTACCTGACCTCGCCTGAACTCAGCCCAACCATTGCTACTAGGGCTGTGAGAGAGAGATGGAGAGAAATGGCATAGGGCCTATACCATTTCTCTCCCTCTCTGGGGGGTGCAGGGATGAAGTTACTGCCCACCACTGTGGCCAGTGGGCTGGTTGTTTCGATTCTTCCACCGTGCCTCTGGCCTGCTCGGGCGGCTGAACACAACTTCCCGCCCGTATTCGTGGGTGGGAAGTCAGCAGGTTTGCTGCACTACTGCCGCGACTACCAAAGGTCGACCGGGTGCGCCGGTTCAGCGGAACCGCGAAACTGGGAGTTATAATGCGTTGACTGGGCTCCTACAGTATGTAACGCATTACGCCCTGGCGGTGGAACTCCTCCTCACTGTCAGGTTAAAAGAAGCGGCTGCATGGTGACATCATGTGTATTGGAGGAGACGTGTGGTTGTCTACACCAGGGGTCTTCAACATTTTCAGGCCAAGGACCACTTAATTGACAGAGAGATGAAACAGGGACCCCCACAACCTTCTCAGAGATTCCACAGTTTTATTGTTTGACAGCACGATCATTAGTGTATTTTGGATTCATGTCAATTTGTGTTTTCTGATATTTAACCACTTGAACCGTAAATAAACTTGACCTTTCACTCTGTACTTAGTCTGCTCTTTTTACAGTCTACACCAAACCTCTTTGCTGAAAATAGCCGATCTACAAGCTCACAACGTCTCGCAGTGTGACGTGTTGTGAGCTTGTACAGTAGATCAGCTATTTTTGAATAAAGTTCTCAGAATATGGACAAAGATTTGGAGGACCCCCTGTAATAACTCTGAGGACCCCCTGTTGAAGTCCCTTGGTCTACACACCATCCACCAAGACCAGACTAACAGACGTTAGCAGTGACAGGAACTCCGCTGTACACATTGGGAAGATTCGCACACCAAACGCAAACGGGAGGTAAAAAGAAGAGGAAAAAAGAAAAATGGTGAAAGGGTTGAAAGAGAGGAGGATGACTGTAAGACAATGAAAAAGAGAGGGAGGTGAGAAAGCAAGGGTGGAATGGGGAAGGAGACATGTGAAGGACCGTGTGTGAACCTAAAGGACAGATGGAAGACAACCGGAGAGAAACAGAAAGGAGTGTGAACAGTTCAGAGAATGAGAGAGTTCAGCGAAGGCCTTGGAAGCAATCAGGAAACCCATTTTTGATGCTGTTTCTCATTTCAGATGGAATCATTTTTCAACAGCCACGATTCAGGGCTTACCATGACCGTCGCTGGTCTTTGAACAGGCACAGGCTTCGAGCCAAGCACTTGTGAATATCTACCCCCCACTGAGCTGTGAGAGACCAATGTTTTGTACCATTTTGAACAAACATCTTTTTCTTTTTCTTTTTTACAATTACCTAACCCTTGTTTCACCAAAGCCACCACCATTTCTCCACAGAGAATTACCATGGTTGTTATGAATGCAGTTTTGTACACACAAACACATACAGAATTGTGCAAACTTGTTTGATATTTTTGCCCTCAAATGTAACGGCAAAAGCGTTTTTTGTGATGTGAACATGAGTGTTTTGTGATGGACTTCATTATGAGAACAGTGTTGCAGTTACTGTATGTGAGTAAACTGAACCGTAATAATCTAGTAATGGTCATGGGGTTCAGGTTAGCAAAGTGCAGTTTTGAGTTAAATTGATTATTCTATATATTGCTAAACAGTCGATATGCAATTAACCAGTGGATGATGATTTTGAGACTAGATCAGATACAGCACAGAAAGGACAGTCTACAGCAGGAATGAGAATGGAGACCCGATGAGTGCATTGGGTTTAAGTCGTTAAGATGTCATTAATATGCAAGTGTCTCTCACAGAATACAAGTGACTGTGTGTCAGCATCTCACAAATGCACACTCATAAATATATGCATAACGTTGCGCATGCACACACACACGCACGCACGCACACACACACACACACACACGCACACACACACACACACACACACACACACACACACACACACACACACACACACACACACACACACACACACAAGCGTCTGTCCCACACATGGAGCACTTGTGACGCAGAGGAAAAGCCATTAGGGCCCACACTTCCTCCCCGAGCAGAAGAGAAAGAAAAGGTTGGCCAACATGAAACACACACAGGAAATAACGTGGGTGACTGTGGGCACGTGCACGGCTGCACGTGTGCCTGCTTGTGTGTGTGTGTGTGTGTGTGTGCGTGTGTGTGTGTGTGTGTGTGTGTGTGTGTGTGTGTGTGTGTGTGTGTGTGTGTGTGTGTGTGTGTGTGTGTGTGTGTGTGTGTGTTCGTGAGCCTAACATGTGCACGCTCGCACGCATGCATGTGCGTGCGTGCCCATCTGTCTCCATTTCTCCACTTAGGTCGGACCTATGTCTTGTAATTGGTTTTGCCTTTGATTGCTTTCATTGATAAAACCCACAGCTGCAATTACAGCTAATTAGAATACAGGGCTAATGGTTGTCGTGCTGTCTCAGCGGGTTCAGGTTCACAGGACCAGGTGATGATGTCACAGGTCAAACCATCCCCTCTTCCTCTTTGGTGACTACAGATGAAGCAGCTCATGGTCATTGGTTACGGCAGTGGTTCTTAAAGGGTTATTTTATGGGGGTCTAAATTGACCCAAACAAATCTGTAACTCTGACAGTGTACAAATGGAACCAAATGAACCTGTTGTACACTGTCAGAGTTAAGGGGAGACCTTGACATTTGAAAGTTTGAGAAACACTGGTTTACTGTCTGTCTGTCTGTCTGTCTGTCTGTCTGTCTGTCTGTCTGTCTGTCTGTCTGTGTGGGGCTAATCTAGAACAAAAAAACACTGCCGCGGCGATCAGCACTGAATGTGCACACTGCCAGTGAGGCAAAGGCATTAAGTCCTACGAATTCGGTTTGACATATCTTCGGGTCGAAACTGGGACTGTCTAAAACTGTTCAGGAAATGGGTAAAAAGTAGCCTACCTATGTTCCAATTGATGTAACATTGTAGTTATTCTTTAGTACCAACCTCTTGTTAATGTTTTTTACTGGTTCAAAATGTATTCAAACCTACAGATACTTAACCACTAACCACTTTCACTTAAAATAGCTAAAATAGCAGATCTATAAGCTTGTAGATCGCCTACATTCACTATTGTGCGACAATCTTGTACAATGAAGTTTGGCCGTCTAGCCAGTGATGTATATCGAACCAGTTACCCATATATGGTGTCCCCTGGTGCCCATATACGTATGGAGATCCATGGAGATATGCTGTGAGACCCCAAACATGCTTACTCAGTTATTCGTTATGTGACAATCCTACAACGTCTATCACATCTGACATCATACAATTCCTTTCATGCCCATACATGGAGATCCCTGTCTGAACCAGCCACACACATATGGACTGTCTTCCTCCATACTGTATGGGCATTCCCATATGCAGTCCTGTTAGATATGGGCTTAATATTGATGACATCAGGGATCTCCATATATGGGCATAACATTGATTCTGTTAGAGTGTTTCCCATGACATCACAACATACAATCCCTTTTATGCCCATACAGTACATGGAGATCCCTATCCGAACCAGCCACACAGATATGGGCCACA
Organism: Nannobrachium achirus; assembly: GCF_963921795.1. Taxonomy (NCBI): domain Eukaryota; kingdom Metazoa; phylum Chordata; class Actinopteri; order Myctophiformes; family Myctophidae; genus Nannobrachium; species Nannobrachium achirus. Next base: position 45,540,530 of record NC_137811.1, on the reverse strand, counting down.
TCGATGACATCAGGGATCTTCATATATGGGCATAAAAGGGATTCTGGGGAATACCCATATATGGACTTTTACTTATATGGTGATGGTAGTCAGCTCCTCCAAGGCCACACAGAGAGCAGAAGCGCTTGCGAGCGCAACGGTGCCAGGAGGAATGGATGTGATGTCACAGTGATGTGTCAGGGGAACCACAGTGTCAGGCGTTATAGACAGACAGACAGAGATATGGTCAAGCTGTGACCGCTCACATACTAAAATGCGACCTATGGACACAATAAAACGTTTTAAAATTGG
>NC_137811.1:45522739-45537739 GCF_963921795.1 Nannobrachium achirus | reverse complement strand
GGACGTGACGTCACCATTTAGCCTACTGGAGTCTGGTGATATTCCTAACAAATGTCCGCTGCTCTTCAGCCCCGTCCAACTCCATTGTAACCGAGGCATTTTTCACTCGCTGGTAAGTAGACTAAGTCTTTTTTTTTAGACTATGTATTTTTCCCCCTTTTACTGTAACGCATTCACAGGCCTCTCCAAGTTAATTTAAGTCAAATTTAAGGTACATTTTCTTACAAGAAACATTAACTAGAGCCGATTACGTGAAATAATAATGTTGCCTAACTTGAGAGGCCTGTGAATGCGTTAAAAGGTTGGAAATACGTGATTTAGTCTACTTACCAGCAAGTGAAAATGCCTCGGTTACAATGGAGGTGGACGGGCTGAAGAGCAGCAGACATTTGTTAGGAATGTCACCAGGCTCCAGCGACGCCACTTCCGCTTTGCGGCGAGATCAAAGCGTGACGCTACTCTCCTCTTGTAATGCTCTAGGTGAGGGGAATGGTATAAGAACCAATAAAGTGATGAGCCATGTGCTGATTGGTCAGAAGCCGTATCAACCCTAGTGGTTAGGATTAGTTAGCCTGCAAACCAATGACTGTATCCGCAGAGCTCAATCAACCACAGAGTGTTTAAATTAAACAGCATACACAGTGTATTTCCAACAAGTGCCTTCTGCCTCACCTTGCACTCCAGTCCCCTCTACATGTGTGTTGTCATGGTCTGGGGCCAGGGAGGAATCCTCCAGAGTTAATTAAAGCCTCATGTCTGTCCGGAAGACAATTAAGGTCATGATCTCCCAGACCTCGCTGTTCCCTCACTCCCTGAGAAGAGAAGAGAAGAAAAGAGAGACTTAATGAACGAATAGCGGCACGGAATGACTTAATGAACCACCTAACGAGTCCCATAGTTGTTTAATAAGTTCTTATTAGGGCAATAATACAGCCCGATTAGCTTCAAAGGCCTGGTGAGACCCAGTGTCGACTTGTGGCATGATTATGGCAGAGGATAAACAAAGAATCACGGTCACTACACACTACACAGGAACAAAGACATGCTAATTCTGTGTGTGCGTGTGTGTGCGTGCGTGGCATTTGTGCGTGCATGTGTGAGCGTGCGGTATAAATCTTTGTGACTCATCTGCTGTCAACATGGTAATGGTATTTAGAAAGTCATGAAAACAAATGGATTCTGATGCACACTCTTTCTAGACAGCCAGAAAGAAAAGCAAAAATGCCAGATCTGAGCCGCAAAGAGTAACAAATCAGGTCCTTTTGTTCTTGTACCATAAATATTTTGGATTTGTGGATTCACTCTGCGAAATTATGGGACTTTTGGCGAGCACTTAAAGCAACAAACCAGACGCATATCCTAACATTCAATTACTGTACATACTGCAACCTAGGAAATGCCACTCACCAACTCAATGCATGTTCACAGTGTTCTGGTTCTAAAGTTTGAGTATAGCAAAGAGATGAGACTGGCTGCACCCATCCATTACGATTTACCCAATTCACTGAAGCTAAGAAGCTCAGAATAAAGCGACAAATCTGACAGATCTTCACTTACTTGCGGTGACTGCCTGCCTGACGGATTTAGTGAGTAATCGGGTAATGTGTGTGTGCGTGCGTGCGTGCGTGCGTGCGTGCGTGCGTGCGTGCGTGCGCGCGTGCACTGCACAGCATTCGCCAAATTAGTCATATGGTTTATATCACCCCTGTGATGCAACTTGTAGGAATGCATTTACCATGTTCACAATAGTCTCAATAAACATTAATGTGGAACCCTATTTAACGGACATACTGTAAACATATGTTGCATTCTGTTCAACAGACATAAACATACTATGTTCAGTATGTTGAACCCTATTCAGTAGGCAAACTGCATTGCACCTTAAGAGAGTGCTAAAAGAGAGTATAGTATGCATGATTCAACACATTTCAGTGGGCGATGCCATTACCCTTTAGAGGGTTTAGTCGCTCATAAAATCACAATAACTCATGCTGTGGGAGGAATATGACAAACGCTTTGCATTGCTCCTCAGGAAAGCTCTTTCTCCACATGATTCATCCCATATCAATGATTCAGATGGTAAAGACCCACAGGCCTTTGTATTATACTGGCAATATTCAATGGGCTGCAGAGTGGGAGTCGTTATTCATTCTCCTCCATTATCTTGTGGGGCCTACTGTACCAGTAGCAGGAACAGTGGGCTGTGGGTCACATGGCCCACTGTTTATGAAATGTTAAATGATTCCTACAATCATTCAGAATCCATACCAGGCTGTGTCTCACTTTCGTGTTGTGAGAAAGTGGTGAGCCAACAAAAAGCAGAGCGGCAAAGTTAAGAAAAGTTCAACTTTTCCGCTGTGTGGCGACAGACCCGAAGCCTAATGGACCTGTTAAATTTGGTCAGATCCCGAGCCGTACAGAGATTTTTTCAAATAACGGTACAGAACCTGGGTGGACCCGTGATTCCAAGCCGTTCTGACTTTCTTTTTTACGGACTAAAAATGTCTTCTGAGATCCGATTAGATAGATAGCGGAATACATGATTGCACACTCCGCGTGCGCATTTTTGGAGCTGTGTGAAGCACAGGCTCCCTATACGTGGCCGTGTGGGTCTGTGTGTCTGTCTGTCTGTGTGTGTGTGTGTCTGTATGTAGCCTGAACTTCCTAAACTTCGGCACGCTACTAGTCCCACAGTTTTGCCACCACACACTCGCGCCATATGTCAAATCGACCGGCTTACTCGGGAATCGTGGGCTAGTAACTTGCTAAGAGAAAGGTTCAATAGTTTAATTGATATTAATTTATTAGTGAATTAATTTTCCCCATTGACTTATAATGGGAATCGCAAAAACTCACATTCAATTATTTGTCTCTCGCAAACCATAGGGGCTAGAGTTTCAAGACTTGGAGAGGAGGTTCATAATGATTTCAAGGATTAAATAAAAAATAATTGTGTCATTTGGCCGCATGGTGGCGCCATAACACCCCACTTTACGTTTTGGCCTGTAACTCTTGAACCGTAGGTCGGAAAATTAAAAATATTTTTTCCCTGGATTCCTTGGGTCATGACGCATCTCCCCATATAGGCCACGCCCATTTGCGCCATGATAGATTTTCCGCCATCTTGAATTTTCTCCAAAACACACTTTTTGCTCCTTTTCCTACATATTTTCTTCAAATGTCACAAAAATCGGTACACATGATCCACACACACACACACACACACACACACACACACACACACACACACACACACACACACACACACACACACAGCTCCACTTCACACGGGTGTGATTTTTATTCCATGGGGGAATAGTTTGATGCGCTCTGAGTCTGTGCCATAGCCAACCGTAGTCTAGTCCCAGGTCAGCCTAATCATCTTCATGCTTCATGCTTTTCTCTACCGATCAGCGCTGAGCACAGGTCTTCGCAGATCCATTCGGGCATCATACATAACGATAAACAGGTCCTAGATAATAGAACCAGAACAGGACCCGGATCCAAGTGGTTTTATGGTAAAAAGCGGATCCGGACCCGCTCTACCCTGAAGTAGGTGTGAACGAGGCTTACATACTCAACACCAGATGGACATTAATTATGTATGTATGTATGTTTCTTACCTAAAATGTACCTAAAACCGTTTCCAAACAAGCTGCCTGAGAATTACTTCTCCTCCCTGCCTGAGAGCTGGACCACAACTGGTTTATTTACGAGGGTGTCGCTCACCTCAAACACCACCATTTCCGGTAAAACAGAAATTGCAGATTCAGCATAAGTGCTATTGCTGTGCAGAGGCCTGAGTCCAACACAGAGTTAAAGTGCATAGTGTCACTGGAGATGTCAAACTGCAATATTACCTTTCAAAAGACCTTCACGTATGATCACTTATCATGGTTGTCGGGTGGAAACCTTGTATGTCCAAAACCGTTCGTTTTGCATTTATCATTTTAAAAATGATTTAAAATAGCCGATCTGCAAGCATGCTTGCAGATCTACTATTTTCACTAGTTTTGTGCCACGGTCTTGTATGATGAAGCAGGGTTTACTTCACGAAAAAACATACACATTTTAAACTTGGAGATACGAGGTTTCTGCCCGACAGTGACTCTATAGACCTTTATTGAAATTCAGTTGCCAGAGGCCACATGATGTTGATTGTGGTTTAATGCCATTAGCCTCTGAACCCTCATTCACAAAGTAAGCCCAAGTAAAACCACAGGCATTATCCTGAGAACTGAACATTGTATGGGGTTGCTAATCTTTAGTCATAAACCCCTGTGCTCCCCCCTTTCACATCATGTTGCCTCTCGCAACAGAAATGGGAGGCATTTACCTCACATACTCCCCACCACCGCTGTTCAAGCCAATTTTTTACTCAAACACATTTAAGATTTGAAATCAAGAAAACCTTTGATTGATTGAAGACTTTATTAGAAGTTTGCATAGAAAAAGTTTCATGATGGTACAGTTCACTGGTACAAGGTTAACTAAAAGGAGATCCTAGAAAAGACTAAGCTTATTTCCATAGGAAACCACTGAAGTATCTCATATAACATTGAATGACAGACGGATAGAACACAGTACTATGCAGTATGCAGTAGAAAAAAAGTAAATAAAAATAAAATAAACCGTGCAAAACATATATACAAGTAGGTAAATACAAAGTGGGGTCAGGGGAGGCCGGGCTAGGTTTGTTATTGCCAGTTGCGAATGGCTGCCGCCTGTAAGTGGTTTTTCAGGGCGATTTTAAAGGATGCTACGGAACCACACTCCTTTAAGGCCTTCGGTAGGGCATTCCACATTTTGGTTGTATAGCAGAAGAGCGAGTTTGACCCTTTGTTTGAGTTGACTTTGGGTTGAACGTGATCTGTGGTGCTGCCTCTGGTGTTGTAATTGTGGACGTCCTTAACGTTAGTTAACCTAGTTAGTGGACTATTGTTCTAGGTCCGAGAACGTTTATGTCACCTGAAGGAAACCTGTTTTAAGTTAACCTTTTTCTGTCACCTAAAGTAAACCTGTTTTCATTTAACCTTTCTGTAATCCCAAAAGTCCACTGAGTTCAATTGATGTTTTCTGTAACCTTTTCTGATTGGACAATATAGTGTCCAATCAGAAAGGATCAGTCATGCTTCACTTGACATCGCAATATCTAATATAAATGATAAGACGGAGCTGTGCAACCACATGTGCAATTTCCCGGAATTGCAGCCTTCTATTCAATTATTCTGTCCATAGGCTAACTGTGATCACCCTTTGGAAGACTGGGTCATTTCCAGACTCCGGAGTGACATGTTATCAGCCGTCAAAACCAGCCACTGGCTTTTGATTGGCGGATGGCTCCATTTACAGCATGTATGGTATGGAATTGAAATCACTTCAACATGTAAAATTAAACACAACTATGTGTATGGTCAAAATTATTGTCAATAGAACCTCTCTCTCTCTCTCCCTCTCTCTTTCTCTCTCTCTCTCACACACACACACACACACACACACACACACACACACACACACACACACACACACACACACACACACACACACACACACACACACACACACACACACACACACACACACACACACACACCCTGTATCATGATGAATGCCTCAGCTGGCAAGTGTTTTTGTGTGTTTTCTGATTAAAATGACTTGATATCAATAACAGTGACAGAGACAGATAGCAGCTGTGGTGATGATTTGTATTCCCATATTACCAGGGCTACGTTTAAACAAGATGACATCACATAACTGACAGGGCTCTGTGAAACCAGCCCCGCACCACCGCGCTGCGCCGCCATGCGCGCGTTTCTGCGGGTGTGTGCTTTCGTGCACGTGGCATTCTTGTTTACAGCCTGTCAACTAATGCACACACACTGTCCCTCTTGGTGGAAAACTGCTGACAGAATCACAGCGCTGGCCAGGGGCGTCACACCAAATTCTGGGCCCTGGGTACAAGGATTCACTGCGGGCCCCCCATGAATGTTAACTATTGAAAAATAGCAGATATACAAGCTCACAGCGCGGCACCGAGTGCCGCGCGTGCGAGCTTGTAGATCTGCTATTTTTGAAAAATTGTGAAAATGTGTGCAAGAAACCCATGTCAGTGATGCTCAAACTTTTTCATGTGAAGGACCCCCAAAATGATATCAAAATATTTAGTTCCAGGGACCCCCCCGGAAGCAAAATTTGAGTTACAAATGTTCACTTAAAAAATACATATTCAAAGATTTGCATACATTTTCACGACTATTTTTCAATAGCTAAAGTTACTAGGGCCCCTCCACCTTGGGCCCTGGTAACTCAGTCCCACTTTCCTACCCCTTGTGACGCCCCTGCCGCTGGCTAGTTCTGTGGTCATCACTTCACTCCCTACTGTCACTTTTAGGGCGCATAGTAAAATTCCGACACACTTTCGTTTAACTCTCAAAGTGTAAGAAATGGACCCTCCGGCGTCCGTTTTACGGATCTGTCAGAGGTTTTTGCAGGCAGCTGCGCGAGGTGGCCAGCATTGTTCAAACCCAATGGATTTAAATCATTTCGCCTTTGAAACTTTTCTTTATAGTTTTACAACGCCAATAGGCCTCAAGGAAGAGCCAGTGTTACAAGTTCAAACTGATTTACTTCCTCAAATGAAAAACATTTGGAGGGTGGGGGTGGCTCAGTCCGTTCACAATTACAAAAGTTTCAGTTTGAATAGAAAAAGGATAATCGTGATGGGTTTTGGTTTTATAGCCTTTCCCACACACAAATACTACATTTTCCCACTGCTTATCGTCTTACCCCATTATCATTATAATTTAGATTTTTCTTTAGTTTATCTGCTTCCAATGTCTCACAATTATATCATGAGCCTGAAGCAGTCTGAGGTCATCCTTCTCAAAGTTATTAGATTTTAGATGTTTGAGTGAAGAAATACTTGTGACACAGCAGAAAAGTATGGCAGCTCTTGCAGTCATGGTGAGTTTAGACATTTTCCATGGAAAGCTCACTGATTGGTCCCCAACATGTCTCACTATACTCCTGCAAAAGTACAACCATTTTCATTGCTTTCAAACACTCCTTAGAAGTCAGTTTTCCATTTGAGAGTTATGGACAACAGTTCCTACAGGTCCTTAATCTTAAAAGTAATATTCACTACAACACGCTTTAACCTGTACACCAACCACTTGAACAACCCCCCCTTCATTTTCTACTAGGTGCCCGGAGGCAGCACAGCAGTTTAAGGTGATTTACAAAATTACAGAGAAGTATGAAAAGAAAAAAAACTGTGTACAGTGTACACAGTAAAAGAGCAAGGTACACATACATAAAGTGTCAAAACAGTCAACGCAAATAAGTGTAATAACAATACTTAAAGCACGACTTTAAGTTTAAGTATATAACAAAAAGTGTCCAATGGCCAGTGCAAAAAAAATCTAAATAAAAACAAGAAAGGGTGACACAGCAAGACACACATGAAAACCCTCCCTGGAAAGGTCCTGAGAGGTCAGAGTCAGTACAACTATAGTTCCTATTAAATTTGGTTTCAATTGTCCTAGGAACCAAATGGGCCTTTATGGTTCCATTTGTACAAGCTCAGGGTTCAATTATCACTCAGGATTTCACAGTGTAGATTGTTTCCCAGAGATAGCGATCGTATGTGGCCCCAATGCATATCAAAGCGGGATCCTTGAACATTAAAAAGCTTGGGAATCTCTGATCTAAGGTAAAAGCACATATGGTGATTGTTACTACACAGGAAGGACTTTCAGGGTTATCAGGTTCCACTTCCCATCACAGATGTTTACTTTAACCGACGTTAACCCACAATACTTCAGGAAAACAAAACACAAAGTTAGTGTGTCATGACCTCCACGCGTCGGTCAAACACTGTCCTCAACATTATCATAATTACGTGTTCTCATCAAGGACAATCTCTTCAACACAAGTGTTTCAAGTCCCACAGAATTACATCATGCCTTGGATAAGTTCACTTAATAACCGGTGGCAACAGTCCAGAGTTCCCTCCCTCTATTCCATAAACACAAAAACAGCTGACGGTTCCTGTACAGAGGCCCAGATTTCCCATGGCTATCATAAGTTATTCTACTCATGTCAGTTCTGAGCTAGACAGACTACAGATCAAGACTATTAGATCATGTTTCTAATGGGAAACAGCTGATAATTCCAGAGGACAACATGGCATATAAATGTATGTTTCTTGTTTTTTCTTTTTTTTGCAAGCCACTTCTGCTGCTTGGTCGTCAACTCTGAGATTACACGAAATGCTTCTCTAACTGTAGAACAGGACCTCAACATGAATTATGTTTCTGCTGGTTCCTATTCTTATGCCTTTTACGCCCATAGTCTTCTTTCTCGTATTGTTTCCAATCACTGTCAATCATTTTCAATTGCTTTCCAGATTCTCCACAAGGCCTGTTTTCCAGTTAGACCCCTCTGTGCTAGTTTTCAACAAGGAATTATTATTTCACAGTCCTTAAAGAGACACCGCTCACTTATATCAATTTGCCTTGAGATTAAAGATATGACAACATTAACAGAATATTGCAGAAGTTCCTATATAATGCATTTCTGTATAAATCATAGATATTGCAGTTCCGAAAAGTTCTGAAATTGCAACGTGTGCACAGTGCAGTGACAGCGTTCACGTGTCCTTCTGTTTGTTTCCATTGTTTTCACTTCGCTTCAAGTGCCTCATTCCCACATTTTTCCAGCTACACCCTTGTGTGTAAAAACTCAGCATTACACAGGGAATTATGTCATTCTGCCTGCCTGTTGGGTTTTTCCTATAATAGTGTCTCAGCTGATAACACACGTGGTGCTGTTTTAACTGTTGAAGCCTATGGGTGTGGAGCACTAACCCATATCAACGTGAGAGCGGGTGTGGGTGGGCTAGTGGATGAGGGTCCTGTTGTTTCCATACACACCCAGCAGTAATGATTTTTTGAATTGTGACTTTTTAAATGATCCCTGCCCATGTTGCTACAAGCTAGTAGCAGCTCCGTCCCGCTCTATGGGGAATAGTTATTCTAATAACTATGAATTGTCACAAATTCATAGAAAATGAATTTACTTTATACCATGACTATATATAGGCAAGATGAGAGACATTTTTAGTGTAATACAGCACCGGTTTGACCCCACTGGGAGATAACAGATGACTTCAGCTGATGTAGACCCTGAAGGAAGTTGGCCTTGTTTATGTGGGAAATGACATCATAGGCTCAGCCCAGACAATGACCTCATGCTGACAAAGTAACTATTGAGAAGAGAGAGAGAGAGAGAGAGAGAGAGAGAGAGAGAGAGAGAGAGAGAGAGAGAGAGAGAGAGAGAGAGAGAGAGAGGCTGAGTGATGTACAGTTACAGTAGAGGAAAGCGAGGGTTAAGAGATAAAGAGAGATAAAGAGAAAGGCAGAGAGAGAAGAGAGAGAGAGATTACTGAGATTATTATTTGCCTGGATAATAAAACAACAGATATAAGGGACGTTTAAATCAAATGATTAATGGTTGTTTTAAACTACTGGCTAATATGACGTTGAACAGTATCCTGTGCATAGCAAATTCACTGGATAGATGAGGATTTTTAAACACATTTCAGAACATTACATTTGTGTGGGCACCATTATTTCCTGAGAAGGACTAAAAATGTTTTTTTCCTGTAATATTAATATCTTAATATTGTTTTAGTATTCTGTGCCTGTGCAAACATTTGTGTTAATTTAACTCACAGTGTGTAAATAGACCCTTACAGGTACATTTTTATACTCCGAGTTAAATTAACAAGGAAGGCAGGGTATGTTTTCAATGGCTGTTCCAGAGCTATTCGTTCACACATGGGACCATTACAACTTTCCACAACAGCATTCTGTTGCTCTGCATTTTCTATAAACCGCTCCAGCAAGACGACCTCTAATTGTCTCAGGGATGGGGACTGTACTGTATGATTGAAAATAAAATAAAAAATCCCTCATGCCAAAAGGATGACTGGAGGGGTTTTTGGAGGAGATGTGGGACCTCCCAGGAGCGGGGAGTTGGACCTAAGCCCAAAAAGCAGAGCACGCTGCTGGGATAAGGCTCTCAGAATGAGCCTTGGATTATGGAGCTCAAGAGCCAGAACACGCCAGAGGACAGTGGTGGAAAGCTAATGCTGAGTTTGGCTAAAGAGTGCTACAAGGTTGTGGGAGAGACAGTTTGTGAGGAGTTGTTAGCAAAACCGTCACTATGCAGGGGATAAAAATAAGGGATTTGGGGGGATTTGGCTGTTAGCTACTAGGTAGTTTAAAGTACAGAACACTGTCTCCCCTGCATTTATGCAACACTGGTGGGCTTCCACAACATGGATTCTGCCACCGCTTCCCAAAAGATGTAACTATACCGTATACGTGAGGCCTGGTTTTTGTAGTTAAGGATTTTAAGATCAGCACGCAGAGTACTCCTCAAATCATGGATCGACACTGAACCAAAACCCCTCCATGCCAGAGTAAGGCTTTGGTAATATGACTTGGATTATTGACCTAGACCAGTGGTCTAAAACTAAATACTGATGTTGGCTGAAAGCAGTTAAAATAGTTTGAAAGAGGAGGCTTGTGTAGCGCTGTTAGCATAAAGTCAGCGTGCAATGCATGGCATAAAAATACAGGGCTATTTGGATCTGTCTGCCAGAGAGAGAGAGAGAGCTGTGGGTATATTGCACTGTTTGTTAAACTGTAGGAAAGTTCTCCAAATGAGTTGCAGGCAGGGACATGCTGGGCCCCTGATTCAGCCCAGGGAAAAGAGTTGGAGAGGCCCTCATTGCATGCTATAGAGAGAAAGATCTCACTCTATAGCGCTGCTGCTACTCAAAGATTTGCCATTTCAGATCATGACAAGTGACAAGCCAGTGGGCCAATTACTTTACATGAGTTATATTCCGTCGTTGTCGGGTGGAAACGTTGTATATAAACCGTTTGTTTGTATTTATCATTTTAAAAATGATTTAAACTATAGTGAAAACAGCCGATCTAAAAGCACACAACGCCTCGCGGTGCGAGGCGTTGTGTGCTTGTAGATCTGCTGTTTTAACTACTTTTGTGCAACGGCCTTATATGATGAAGCAGGGCTTTGGTTTGCGAAAAAATGTATACATTTGAAACTTGGAGATACAAGATTTCTGCCCGACAGTGACGATTTACTTTGTTGGCCGCCCAGCCCCCAAAGTGGAACGAAGGACGACATTTTACTTTAATTTTTTTCCTAATGACCGGCCTGGACCGGCCGTTCGGGAGTTGTCCCGCTTTTCCCAATGGCCAGCACGTCCCTGGTTGCAGGCATGTCTCTGGTGTGTCCACACATGACAAGAGGAGAGGACTGGTAGGGTTTTAATGAGTCTGTGTCAAGTCTGTCACGGCTCATTTTACTCAGTTTGGGGGCGGAACAAATATACATGATACAATTCTGAGCATTCATTTAACTCTCAGGACTATAAGTCAAATGGATTTTACTGTGTAAGAAGAACTCTAGTTACAGTTCATATGACAATGCAGATTTTGTCCAGAAAGGACAAAGGATGAAGAAACAAAGGGGGGATTTTGGAAAGTAGGTTCTTTGGAAGAATCAGATGTGGGCCAGTGCACATTGTTTGAATAGTACACAAACAAACTGAACCAAAAATAAAAATAAACTCCGGTGGCAAAAAACTCATTCCTCTCTCTCTCTCTCTCTCTCTCTCTCTCTCTCTCTCTCACCTACACACACACACACACACACACACACACACACACACACACACACACACACACACACACACACACACACACACACACACACACACACACACACACACACACACACAATTCTACAAAAGCTGCTGTAGAAATCAAGGGATACCTGTAGCTAGAATTCCAAAACAGGCAAGTGACATGTGCAAGTGACACGTGCGTGTGTGTGTGTGTGTGTGTGTGTGTGTGTGTGTGTGTGTGTGTGTGTGTGTGTGTGTGTGTGTGTGTGTGTGTGTGTGTGTGTGTGTGTGTGTGTGTGTGTGTGTTGGCTACATTCTCCAGGATCCTCATTATCTCATGATGATGACTGATAGGAGGAGCTGGTAGCGTGTAAATCTGTCAATTGGTGTCAGGTTGAGAGGTAATAGATTCACTGTACAGCGCGTCTGCGTGTTTGTGCGCGCGCGTGCTCCTTGTACATGTGCAGTGCATATATGTTTAAGTGTGTGTGTGTGCGTGCGCGTGTGCATGCGCGCATGTGTGCATGTGCGTACGTGTGTGTACGTGTGTGTGTGTGTGTGTGTGTGTGTGTGTGTGTGTGTGTGTGTGTGTGTGTGTGTGTGTGTGTGTGTGTGTGTGGGTGTGTGGGTGTGTGTGTGAGAGAGAGAGAGATAGAGAGAGAGAGAGAAAGAAAGAGAGAGAGAGTGAGCTAGAGAGAGAGAAAGAGAGAGAGGGGGGCATACTACAGTATGTGTGTGTGTGGGTCTGTGGGCGTGCACGTGGGCTGATGCCATGCCAAGAGAAATACAATCTGTGGGGACAGGTGAGCATTGTCCTCTGTCCTCCCGTCCTTCTGTCTACTTTACCATCAACTCAGACAGAAGAGCCTCGGGAAGCAGAGCTGCCATGCTGCATGTTATAATGGATGTTCTGTGGTGCCTCCAGGTGGCTGCGTGGGTCTCCACCTGACCCCGTCTGGGGCCCCGGGACTTCATCATACTTCACCACAACTCAGCGTCCCCGTCCTGAGAGGAGCTTCAGCTCCCATTATGTGTGACAGAGGTAGAATGACTGAGTGACATCCATTGTTCCTGGCTGGCCTCTCAATGGGGTCCCGGAGCAATTCAATGAGATGTGGGTCATGGGGCAACTAGATTCTGCTCGTGGTCAGAGATACTCATAGATAGTGAATGCCTGTCTCCTTATCCGTGGTGGACAAAGTATATCGTCGTTGTCGGGTGGAAACCTTGTATGTCAAACCGTTTGTTTTGCATTTATCATTTTTAAAACGATTTAAACTAGTGAAAACAGCCGATCTACAAGCACACAGCGAGGCGTTGTGCTTGTAGATCTGCTGTTTTCACTACTTTTGTGCGACGGCCTTGTATGATGAAGCAGGGCTTTACTTTGCGAAATAATTTACAAATTTGAAACTTGGAGATACAAGGTTTCCGCCCGCCAACGACGATATACTCAAGTCATTACTCAAGTATTCAAAAGTACACGTTTTCTTTTCTTTTTATTTTTGTAATTTTTTATCCCAAGATTTCTGTAACCCATTTTATTTCCTTCATTCCTTCATTGCACGAGGAGTCCAAGACGCTTCTTCTCATCTGACAGGAGGGAGTTTCTACCGGTGGGACGTAGCGCGTGGAAGGAACACGTTATTCCCGCCAGTTCCTTTCCCCTCCATCAGGCGCTCCCGCTGACCAGGGGGAGGCAGTATAGAGACCAGGATTACTCGATGTTTTTTGGGGGGCAAATTTTCTTTTCTAATATCAATGCTAATATCAATGCTTTGCTGTGTTTACATTTAGAACATAAAAAAAGCTTGTAAATGCATTTTCAATATTATTTGAAATAGGGCTTAAGTGGTTAATTCATAAAATTGTTTTAAGTTTGGGTACCAGGATATAATGTCAATATTTCTATTTGAAATGTAGTAGTCATGTGATGGAAAAAACAAATGTACTTAGTTACTGTCCACCACTGCTCCTTATACAACAATTGTGTAATTTTTACCAACTTGCCATTTACAAATCAAAATGGTATAAATATGTGCTGTATGATCCCTTGTAAGGAAGGGAGTTGGCCACCGAATGTTGTCAGGCTAGCACCCCAAATCCTTCAAGTATTATTTTGTTAGCAGAAGATTTTAATTTCAGAGCAGCATCTCTAGAGAGTAGTTCATTAATTGCCAAACGGCAATGGAGAACTGAGTCAGCACAAAACTGTACATTTCCTTTGAAAAATCATAATTGGAACACAATAGAAAAGAAACTGCAGGTATCTGCTAATGCTAAGTGATACTATTCTGCCAGTGTTAATTGCAATGTACTCTACATTCTTGGTTATAAATATTAAAAAGGTACAAGTAATTTCCCCCCCAAAAGTGTTAGGTCTTTTCAGGTTTTTCTGTTGAGGAAGGAAAATAATTCACACAACAGTCACATATGGTCTGATTTGCATACCACAATGTTAACTCTAACTTTTAATGGCATGATCATCTCACACACTCATTTTCACTGAATCTTTAATGAAAAATTACCATATTAGCATCTTGTCTCTCTTGCCAGCTTGAGCCCCAAGGCGAGGTGGCGTCAGGTATGATTTTTTTTTCTTCTGCATTCAGCAGCAATTCAACCTGTAAAGGATGAATTTAGTCGTGTAGCAGATCTGTAAGCTCACAACACATTGAGCTGTGACACATGGTGACTTTGGACAGTGTTATTCGCAAACCAAGAATAACACAGGTTTTATGTCTGCGCACACAGTACACAAACACACCCTCACATGTACTGTAATATAGTACACAAGCACATGTTGAAATTCCTTGGACATGGGGGATATTTGATTTATAGAGATTTTAGAGGAAATATGATATAGCTGTCAGCTGCCTTACCCATCAATCAAGTGTGAATGAAGAATAAAGTAGAACAGAATACAACTTTATTGTCAGACCACGGACAGAAAATTGCCTTTGATCTTGTCCCGTAAAATTAACTAGAAATAGTGCATCTCGATTGCATGGCTCCGCTGACCAGTTGCCGTTTACGTCTATGTATGTCTGCACAGAATCATAATTATACTGAAGCTTTTGAATTAATTCCATACGGTAAATGGTGTCTTTTCTTATACCGTATCAACAAATCATCACAAAACAAATAATAGATTTTTGTGATCGACTAAATCAATTAGTCTGATTAACCACTTAAGCCCTGTATTATACTTGTGTGTAACTGTGCAATGATGGCACCAAATAGATCTAATAGCTCGCAATACGTAACATAACGATGCA
>NC_137811.1:45420239-45515239 GCF_963921795.1 Nannobrachium achirus | reverse complement strand
TCAACAGGGGGTCCGGGACCCCTAGGGGGTCCTCAGAGTTACTACAGGGGGTCCTCCAAATCTTTGTGTGATAGAAACTAGTTTGTCCCCCCTTTTTTATATTAACCACTTGAACCCTGTAGCGTCCATATTCTTTAGCAGAACTTTAGAACTTTAGCAAAAAATAGCAGATCTACAAGCTCACAACGCCTCGAGCTGCGAGGCGTTGTGAGCTTGTAGATCGGCTATTTTTGGCAAAGAGCTTTGGTGTAGTCGAGGGGAAAAAGAGCAGACTAAGTAAAGAGTGAAAGGTCAAGTTTATTAAGTATCGACGGTTCAAGTGGTTAAATATCTGAACACAAATGAATCCAAAACACACTGATGATCGTGCTGTCAAACAATGAAACTATATGGAATCTATGAACAGGTTGTGGGGGTCCCTGCTTCATCTCTCTCTCGACTAAGGGGTCCTTGGCCTGAAAACGTAGAAGACCCCTGTTCTAAAGGAAAGGTGAAAGTGATTTTCAGCTGGCCTACTGTCTGTTGAGACAGTGAGGAGGAATGTGAATCAGTGTCAGGAGAAGAGAAAAACAAAATCAATTCTGGCCTGCAAAAAGGGTAGCCACAAACCCACACACACTTATGTGAAAGTACATACACACATACAGGCAAACAAACACACACACACACACACACACACACACACACACACACACACACACACACACACACACACACACACACACACACACACACACACACACACACACACACACACACACAAGGCGCATTTGGATATGGCCACCCAGGATGAGAAAGTATTGGAAACTTGAACTGTGTTTATAACCTAACTCTGGATTATAGGATAGAGGGAGAGAGAGAGAGAGAGAGAGAGAGAGAGAGAGAGAGAGAGAGAGAGAGAGAGAGAGCTGCTCAGCTGTAACTAATTAAAACACAGATGCCTCAATCTCTCTCTCTCTCTCTCTCTCTCTCTCTCTCTCTCTCTCTCTCTCTCCCCCCCCCCCCCCCCCAAACGCACAGTAAACCCTGTTTTTAACTACCCTTCCTGATGTATATTAGTTGTCAATTTTACAGAGGAAAGCCAGTGTTTTGTCCTATTTCTTTTAAAGACCAAGCTCAACAGGCACGTCTTGTTAAAGTGCAAGGTGTGTCCGTGTGTAGTGGTGGTGGCGGAGCTGCAACCTGCCAAGAAGGACATTCCTATGTCTACCTGACATAGCGTTAGAACCCACACACAGACACACAGTGTGTGAATAATTAGGAGCCTGTCAGTTGAGTTCAGAGGCTTCTGTATGGGAACACACCACTTCCTCTCTGGCACTTTGAGGCCGTGCTCTTGGAAAATAGTTCTATTTTACAGTCAGCTGACCAAACCAAATAACTCTGAGCACTCTTGGCATGCAAGAGCAGGGGCGTCACAAGGGGTAGGAAAGTGGGACTGAGTTACTGGGGCCCAAGGTGGAGGGGCCCTAATAACTTTATCTATTGAAAAATAGCAGATATACAAGCTCACCGAGCTTGTAAATCTGCTATTTTTGAAAAGTTGTGAAAATGTGTGAAAATCTTTGAATATATGTATTTTTTAAGCGAACATTTATAACTCAAATTTTGCTTCTGGGGGGTCCCTGGAACTAAATATTTTGAGATCGGGGTCCGTGGCCAAATCATCTTGGGGGTCCTTGACATAGGTTTCTTGCAGACATTTTCACGATTCTTCAAAAATAGCAGATTTACAAGCTCGCAGCGCGGCACTCGGTGCCGCGCTGTGAGCTTGTAGATCTGCTATTTTTCAGGTTAGTTAACAGGATAGTTAACATTCATGGGGGGCCCGCAGTGAATCCTTGTACCCAGGGCCCAGAATTTGGTGTGACGCCCCTGTGCAAGAGGGTTGGGTTTTTTAGCAGCACATGGACAAACGCTGACCCTGGAGCTCTTCAAAGTGGCAGAGCATGTGTGGAGCCATCTATAGGGGCATTGAGCTGGGTTATTTCACCTTGTCAACCCATTAACACGTTAAGAATACCTGGAATTGTCTTGTACTTTAGCCATTGAAAAATAGCAGATATACAAGCTCACAGTGCGGCACAGCTGCGAGCATGTAGGTCTCCTATTTTTGTGAAAGTTTTGTGAAAAAGTTGTGAAAATGTTTGCAAATCTTTTAAACCGGTATGTATTTTTCTAAGCAAACATTTGTAACTCAAATTTTGCTTCCATGGCGGGGTCCCTGGAACTAAATATTTTGAGATGGGGGTCCGTGGCCAAATACATATAATTTTGAGCGTCCTGACATAGAAACATAGGTTTTTTTCAGAAACCTACGTTTAGGCTATATCTTCTATTTTCTACCACTGTTCCAAATCATAAGAGTTTTCTGAAAAACTTTCCTATATGTCACCACTAGATCGAGAATCAGTTAGATCGAGAACCGGAGCGCTCGTCGTGCGGTGCGGGGCGGAACAAGCGGTCGCTTTGATCCACAACAACGCCAACGACAACGTAGCGTCGGCAGGAATGATAGCGCCTCATCCCACGGAGGTTAGGGTTAGGCATAGTTTTACTGAGGTTAAGGTTAGGGTTAGAGTTAGGCATGGTAAGCTAATGGCTGAGCTAGGCTAGTAGATAAACAAAGAAAGAGGGGTCGCAAACGAGTGAGGTCAGCGACTACACAAGTGAATGGCTGTCGCCATCTCATGGTGATGATACGCAGAATTACACAGGTGCGCTGATAAGAGACTATCAAAGTGAATTGATCCAGGTGGCGGTAGGGTTACCCAATCTAACTGTAACATATAGGCCTATACAGCTAAAATACGGGTTAAGGTCTTTGCACACTGCTGCGTTTAATAAAACAATCAACCTTACGTTATGTCAATCACTGCCGCCGGTTGATTTTTTCCGCAACTGTCACCACTGGGTCCCTTGCTCTCTCTCCTCTCCCTTCTTGGCCTGAAAAACCTTTTTTCTTTTGCGGATTTCGGATATCCAAAACGCAACGAAAAAAAGGCAGCAGTGTGCAACCAGCCTTAAATCCATGGTAGCATCTGTTATAAAAATCATCCACACCCGCTGTCCTCTGCTTTCCTTGTGAGGAGGAATATAGGCCTGATAGCTGATTGTTTTGGTACAGCCTGTCTTGTTATGGTTCAGCATGTCCTTGTAGGCTATAACTATGGTCTGATCCATGTGCTTGTTGGCGGAACTACCTAACCACTGATCTGTGCCAGACTGGGTGTCTAATGTCGGCCCACTTATCCCCATCCCCATCATGTACTTTAAAATATAACCATCACCATCTAAAATATTGTCTCCGACTCCAATTGCCTCATCAATTACCGATTGGTCCAGGCAAAAAAGAAAAGGAAAAACAAAGCCATTCTAAAGTTCACGTGTCGCATTGCAATGCGTTATGAGCTTGTAGAACTGGTACACACTACAAACATTTTCAGACCAAAATATTTACACCACATTGAAAGTTGTTAACTGGTATTCGTAACCTCACGTCTCTTTGTCCAGGATCCTCCATTCAAGACAAGAAAAACTGAGGAAGTAGTGAAAGTGCACATGCGATGATAAAAATAGCTTACTTTGGATTCAACATGCATATAAAATATGTCTTACATTGTAATAGTGTACAAGAATTTTAATTTTGTTTGAGCGTGCCAAATTTCCCACATGTAATATGCAGTGTATAGGGCTGCATAAAATACTAAATAGGTTTAGTAACCACAGAAAATCATAAACAAAATCACGCCTTGGCCAAGTAAAGGCATTTCGAAAATAAGCGTCCCATGTGAAAAGATTGAAAACCGCAATGCTGCAGAGAGTCAGCTGTAAGCCATTTTCTGTGGAAGCTATACTAACAGCCAAGTCTTAAACAGCATGTCTTATTGGCAGCGTTAAAACACAGCTGTTTATCAGATGAAAGTCTAAGAGCAGTGTTCCCCAAACATTGGGCCGTGACCCGTTTAGGGTCTGCAAGCATATATATATTTTCTTTTCAAAACCTTTCCAAAAGGTTTTCAGAACTTTTTAAAACAACAGATCTGCAGTCTCAGGGAGGATTAGACGATGGGAATTTCACTTGATGAATTTTAACGAGTAAAGCACATACGTTCTGAGAGATTAGAGATCAGGGCAATGGACATTTCATATGTGTGCATGTCAAGAGCAGCATGTGTTTACACTGTCTACGCCCACACTATAAGTCAGACCCACGCCACGTAGAACAATCTGAATGTGGGTGTTGCATATTTATATTGCATTAGTTGTTCGTTTTAGAAGATTTCAGGAGATTTCAGTTTTGACCACATGTTTGTAGCAACTGTAACCTTCCAAAAGGTCAAGATCTTTGAAGGCAAAGAGCCAAATCTGATGAAACCAAGATGCAGACAAACGCAAAACATAAATCGTCTTTGTTGGGAGGAAACCTCGTATCTCCGAGTTTCAAATGTGTATGTTCATCGCACAAGGCCGTCAAGGCCGTCGCACAAAAGTAGTGAAAACAGCAGATCTGCACACAACGCCTCGCACCGCTTGTAGATCGGCTGTTTTCACTAGTTTAAATCATTTTTAAAATGAAAAATGCAAAACGAACGATTTTGGACATACCGGTACAAGGTTTTCACCTGACAACGATGAAATGCATGCATATAACACACACACACACACACACACACACACACACACACACACACACACACACACACACACACACACACGCGCGCGCGCGCGCGCGCGCACACAAACACACACACAGAGTGCTGGGTCTTCTGTAGCCTGCCAACAGCAACAGTGGTTCAGAGCCAAGGATTTGCACTGCCAACATTTGAGATCTCGCTGCGCCCTGAACGCTCAATTCACTTGCAGTGTAAACACACATACATTTATTTAGTTGCACTGGTGAGGTCATCCTGAGGACTAGACACACACACTCCATAATCCCTCATCCTGACCTGAACCCTAATCTTAATCCTTGCCCCCCCCCCCCTTCCATATTTAGTACCCCTCGGGTGTTTTCTCTATTTGCGTTGTGTTATTTTATTATGAGGAATAATATATGTGGTCATTCTCTGGATATCTTAAAGCAGCAGTCATACAAACTGCTAGACTGTGACATGGTTGTTAGACTTGGCACAAACACTTACCCAAACATATGCCATCCACAGCCACACACATGCACGCACACACGCATGCACACACACACACACACACACACACACACACACACACACACACACACACACACACACACACACACACACACACACACACACCAATGTTCAGGACCCTTTTGACCGTGGAATGATTCCGTCTTGACCTATTAATCCCTCATGCACTTGACCTTACAACGTATTTAACATATTAGTGGTATCTACATACAACACATGTGTTACTGCACGGGCTGCCAGACCACCCACAACCTATAGGCCCCCTCGTGTTTTACACTGTAAAAACCCTCAGTGTTCCTTATGGGTCCAATTGGTTCCATTTGTACTGTACACTCTCAGAGCAGAGATACAGTGTACAAAAGGATAAATTAACACTGAGGATTTTTCCTTCTTTCTTTCTTTCTTTCTTTCTTTCTTTCTTTCTTTCTTACACTGCTCAATTATATGTCCGGAATATGGCCAAACTTGCAATCTGGATCACAAGGAGAAACAAGATAAAAGGAGTCGGGTCCAAATATCCAGTTCAGGTTTTAACAGGAATGGTAGCTGCTCGACTTAGAGATGAGCATGCATACTATAAATTAACAAATAATCTGTTTCAATGACATAATGGGCTGTTGGGGGGGTGTTGTGCTTTCCACAAGAGCTGGTTCTTTGCTTTTAATAGAAAGTCATATATGAATTTTACGAATATTGGTTTTGTGTATCTTTGGTTGAGATGCTTAGTATTTTGCCGTAACATGAGCTGAATTGGAGAGATATGTTTTTAATAAAGAGCTTTTAAAATCAAATCTTTCTTTCTTTCTTGACAACAGCAGAGGATGGATGGATGGAGGGAGGAGATGAGGAAGAGAGAGGAGGACAAGTGGGAGGTGGGGACAGAGGATGGGGGGAAAGAGGTGGGAGGCATTTGGCCAAAGGTTGAGAGAAGGAGCTTGACACAGTGGTTGGGGGAGCAGGGGTGTCACACCACTTCTGGGCCCTGGGTACAAAGATTCACTCACATTTTATGCTTTAACTATTGAAAAATAGCAGATCTACAAGCTCACAGCGCAGCACCGAGTGCCGCGCTGCGAGCTTGTAGATCTGCTATTTTTGAAAGTCTTTGAATATTTCAATTTTTTTTGAAAAACCTATGTTTCTATGTCAGTGGTGCTCAAACCTTTTCATGTGAAGGAACCCCAAAATGATATGTATTTGCCCACGGACCCCCATCTCAAAATATTTAGTTCCAGGGACTCCCCAGAAGCAAAACTTGAGTTACAAATATTCGTTTAAAGAATACATATATTCAAAGATTTACACACATTTTCACAACCTTTGTATATCTCAGTCCCACTTTTTCCCCCCCTTGTGACGCCCCTGGGGGAGAGAGAGAGAGAGAGAGAGAGAGAGAGAGAGAGAGAGAGAGAGAGAGAGAGAGACAAAGAAAGAGAGACAGAGAGAGAAGTTGACAGAGTGGTCTGGGTGGCCACAGGGCAGCCAACCATGTCAAATGACTGACCTTCCAGAGACCTCTCAAGTCAGCCTGGCCAGATCCTTCTTACTGCCAACCCACTCACAGCAGTGCGCTCTCTCTCTCTCTCTCTCTCTCTCTCTCTCTCTCTCTCTCTCTCTCTCTCTCTCTCTCTCTCTCTCTCTCTCTCTCTCTCTCTCTCAACACGAAGCCCTGGCAGAATTCCCCGTCGTTCCTCACTTCCTTCCCTCCCATCCATCCTTCAATCCGTCCCCCTTTATATCTGACCTTTGCCAATGTCAAGTCCTTATACTTTTCGTTTTTCATTTATGCCACGCAATACCACCACACGCCCATTTCCCTGTTTGTAATCATTATTGTGGTCACGCGTGACATTCTCAATCTCCTAAATGTCCCGGTGTTGGAAATGCTGAACAGTATTTATGTCCATTTATTTGGCTTTCAATTACTATTAGCTTTCATTTCGTCCACAACAAAAGGCTCCTATGTTCATAATGGCCCGATAAGGATTGATAATAGCCCTTATCGCTCATTGTGAGTAATGGGAATGCTTCACTTTGCTTTTGTGCATTTTATGCCGGGTGACATAATACTGTTTTGATAACCACGGATAAAAACAATGGTTCCCTGCCTCCCCAGTGGATTGGACAAGCGCACTTTCATTCCACTCAATCCAAGATCTGGAGGGAAAACTGCAATTTGTGGAATAATAATAGAGCCATCATGCTTGATAACAATCTTTGCAGATTGGATTTATTAGTTTAAAAAAAATCCCCGTCAATTTGACAAAGAACTGAAATGACCCCTGCTATCCTAACTGTATAGCCTAGATCCATCTCCTTATCTGCACTGGGAAGTCAATGTTCACTGGAAATGGGTTCAAAGCAGAGGAGACAGAGGACAACTGAGAAACTGAGATCACACTGGTGATTTTAATTACTATAGAACAGGGGTCTTCAACGTTTTCAGGCCAAGGACCCCTTAGTTGAGAGAGAGATGAAGCAGGGACCCTCACAACCTTTTCAGAGATTCCATAGTTTTATTGTTTGACAGCACGATCATCAGTGTATTTTGGATTCATGTCAATTTGTGTTCAGATATTTAATCACTTGAACCGTAAATAAACTTGACCTTTCACTCTGCACTTAGTCTGCTCTTTTTACCTTCTACACCAAACCTCTTTGCTGAAAATAGCCGATCTACAAGCTCACAACTGTGAGGCGTTGTGAGATTGTAGATCAGCTATTTTTGACTAAAGTTCTCAGAATATGGACAGAATATGATTTCTTTATTTTTCATTTTCTGGGAGTAGCTCCAGATTTGATCACAGATCAGGCTTTAGTTTAGTGTTTCTTCTAGCAATAAAGAGACGTTCATGCTCTGACTGGTCTACACAGTAAAATGTGCTACTTTGTCCATAAATGTGCCCTTTACGGGTCCATTTGCCTTTTTATTTTTGTACACTCTCAAAGTTAAATGAACTTTTACTGTATATGAATATGTCACTGTACTGGTGCTTTGTGTTTTACAGTTGACTTTCACTTTTAAGAGCAGTTTAAAGTGCAACTTAAATCACCGTAACGGGTTTCACCACGTCTGACCAAAACAAAGCCTCTCTCTGTGCTCCCCTTATCGCTGCTATAGTCGCCCTTATCTCACAAATGGGCCTCTCTCTCTCTCTCTCTCTCTCCCTCTCTCTCTCTCTCTCTCCCTCTCTCCCTCTCTCTCTCTCTCTCTCTCACACACACACACACACGCGCGCAAGCACGCACAAACACACACACACACACACGCACACACACACACGCGCGCGAGCGCGCACACACACGCACACATTAACGATACTGCACTTCATCTTTTTACTGGCATCCATTTGCAGCGAAAGACAAAACATTAAAAAAAAGAGGAGACCTTTTTTTTCAATGAAATGAAAGGCTTGTGTTGCAGTGATCTGTCAAAGCTAGCGCAGGTTCAACGCTGGGTCAGACTAAGGGGCTTTTCCCCCGTGTTCCCTCTCAAATTACTTGGTCCAGGAGAGCGATATGGGGAGAGGGCTGTGGGAGGGGGCAGAGAAACTCAGATAAATTAGGAGGGAAATACACAGAAAAAGAAAGATCATGGCAATACTAGGGATGGGACGATAAGCGATATTATCGTATATCGCGATTAAAAAACACTCGCGATAATCGTATCGTGGAGATTTTATTTATCGTGATATCGTCCTCTCTATATCACGCACTGGGATCGATTCTTCTTTTATTTGCCGAGCTGCATATCCGGTACCACTTAAACCCTCTATAATTGGTAAAAGGTACTTATAATATACAGTTTCACTCTCTATCAAATGTCTTTGCCAAAAAATAGCGGATCTACAAGCTCACAGCGGCGCGACACGACGCGGCACGTTGTGAGCTTGTAGATTTGCTATTTTTTGGCAAATGTTCCGCCTAGGATAATGGATTGTGATTATCGTGATAATATCGTAATTTATCGCGATTTCTTTTGTCACAATAATCGTGATATGACATTTTCATATCGTCCCATCCCTAGGCAATACACGCACGCATGCACACACGCACACACACGTACACACACACACACACACACACGCACATGCGCACACACACAAACACACACACACACACGCACGCACACACACACACACACACACACACACACACACACACACACACACACACACACACACACACACACACACACACACACACACACACACACACACAGTAGCAGTATGAGGAACAGGCAGGAAAAATAAGTATTAAGTAGGACACAGGAGAAAGCTGTTACAGACTGGGAGAAAGACAGGGACAGAGAAACAAGAGAGAGACAACGTTGAACATTGTTGTGGTTTTGTAAGATAGTTCTCACGGTTGCAATGTGACATAGCTCTGTTCTGATGTAGTCTCATTAATTGTACATATATTTCTTCGTTTTTGATTGTTTTTATTTGAAACGAAAGACTGTTGCACACCCAAAGTGACAGGAGAGACCAGACAATGGTCCGGTAAACTGAATAATAACAGTCCGGTAAAAAAGGTTTTAATGGGGAATCAGTGATCTCATTCTGAGACGTTTGCTTTGGCAATGTTAATGTATCTCATGCCAATAAAGCTCCCTTTGAATGTAATGTATTTGTATTGAGAGAGTGAGAGAGAGAGACGTGGGAGACAGGGAAGAGCAAGAAAGAGCAAGGGAGATCAAGAGAGACAGAAGACAGAAGAGAGGGGGAGAGAAACAGAAATAAAGAGAGCAAATGGGAGAGCAAGAGAAACCAAAATGAATTAAAGAGAAGACTTGACAGGAAGAGGAAGAGAGAGAGAGAGGGGGGGGGGGGGGGGGGTAGTGAACGGTGTGCAGGGGCGTCACACCAAATTCTGGGCCCTGGGTACAAGGATTCACTGCAGGCCCCCCATGAATGTTCTTCATAGGAAGAGGGGGGTTTAAATCATTTAGACTGGGAACGCATTATTACGCATTTGTGCTTTAACTATTGGAAAAATAGCAGATATACAAGCTCACATCGTGGCTGCGAGCTTGTAGATTTGCTATTTTAGAAAAATCATGAAAAGTTGTGCAAGATTTTTTTTGAAACCTATGTTTCTATGTCAGTGGTGCTCAAACCTTTTCATGTGAAAGACCCGCTAAATGATATGTATGTGGCCACGGACCCCCATCTCAAAATATTTAGTTCCAGGGACCCCAAAAAACTACATTTTAGTTACAAATGTTTGCTTAAAAATACATGTAGGCCTATTCAAAGATTTGCACACATTTTCACGACTTTTCAAAAATAGCAGATCTACGAGCTTGTAGATCTGCTATTTTGCAATAGCTAAAGTATAAAATAATTAAGGCCCCTCCACCTTGGGCCCTGGTAACTCAGTCCCTCTTTCCCCACCTTGTGACGCCTCTGGCGGTGTGGCTGCCAGGCCAACAGGCCAGTGTGTGAACATCACGCTCTGCTCTCTCACCTCTCATACCTGTCAGACACACACCAACTACACAGTCACTTCAGTCATCAGCTGGAAAGCACCGCAGGCAACGAGTGAACACTTTTGTGTGTGTTTAACTCAAGAGTGTTTAACTGTTCGAGTTACAAGTGGATGAACGAACACTGGGGACTTTACTGCGAACTGAGTGAAAAGTGAGTACGGGAGATGAGAGAGTTTGCAAGGGAGGGAGGGGGTGTGTGAGAGGAAAAGAGAGCAAACGAGAGAGATAGGGAGAGAGAGAGAGAGAGAGAGAGAGAGAGAGAGAGAGGTAGACAGAAAGAGGCCCATTCATCCAATGAGAGCCGGGGTTAAGAAGTCGACAGCGTCATAAGCATCAAAGGCAGAACATAGAAGCCATTATTCCAGCTGTCTCCGTCCTCTCACCAAACATGAGGCTTTAATAGGGGGCCTGAAATATGGTTAATTCCTATCAAATGAAGTGCTTCCCCTATGTTCATTCAGCAGAGGAGCGCTTCCTTTGTACAAAGCATTGCCACCGCCACTGAGGTAAATGAGGAAAGATTCAACCGAATTTCCGCTCTAATCACAGAGCTTCTAAGTGGGTCATTTTTGTCCTCTCTTCATCCATTCAGTAGACCACTATCCCAGGATTCAGGAACTGTTGCTAAATTAGTTTTAGCATTTTTCTTTTGTACAACACACTGACATGCACACATATGCAACAACACACTCAAACCCTATGCATGGAACCCAACATGGGAGTGAACCCAGAGTGTCAGGTATTGAAGTCATGGGTGGGGACAACGCCTGCAACAAAGACAGGCATTCTGGATGTATGCCCTAAAGGGCACCAGTTACCCTGGTCTTAGCGAGGTCAAAGACCTCTCATCAGTCTTTTAGATGTCATTTTGTTTTGGTTCTAAAATATAGTCATTGGTTTTCTTCCCCTTGAGGAGTTTTCCCTCTCAGAAGGTATATATATATGCGATCTTATTTAATTTTTCTTTCTTTCTTTTATTACGGGTTTATTTGTCACATGGTCACATGTTCAGTGAAATGTTGGTGCGGCAGATCTGCGCTACAAATATTTTCCAACATAGAAAGTAAGGTAATTAAAATAGCTAGTGTGGGTAAACCTAAAAACAGCATTAGTAGTATACACAATGTATAGTGAATGACCATAGACATGAACATATACACAATTTAGAATTGATTGCATCTGTAATAATGGTATATGGACCTAAATGGTGCATTTAATAGACTGTTTCCCGAAGTGGATTTAATCCTCCTTTGCCTGTACCATTCTTAATGGGAAAAGATGAGTTTCAACAGCCTGTGAGAGGTCCTTGTTTTTGTACTTCCTGTTGTACTTCCTCTATTGTGTAACGCCCCTCGAGGCCAGACACACCTGTGGTGGTGACTGCATCAAGAATGTTTCATTGTGTCAGCAAACCTTGAAGAAGACGCAAGCCGACACGTGTTGGTGTAATTTCAATGGTTCTGTCCCATTGGATTAAAGGCCCGGAACTGGATTATTTCTGCCAATTTGTTTTGGTCTCTGTTTGAACATCGGTGGTTTGAGGGACACCAGTAGCTTGTTGCATGGGGCATCAAGACTGTTGAGCAATGATAAAACAGAAACCAGTGGTGGAAAAAGTACTCAAATGTTTTACTCGAGTAAAAGTATCAATACTGCAATGTAGAAATACTCTGTTACAAGTAAAAGTCCGGAATTACATGTCACGAATCAACCCAGAAGTTTAATGAAAATTGGGCGGGGTAATCAGAGAAAACCGACAACACTGTAATATAGAGAAGAGAAGAGAAGAGAAGAGAAGAGAAGAGAAGAGAAGAGAAGAGAAGAGAAGAGAAGAGAAGAGAAGAGAAGAAGAGCTAGTCAGTATGGAAAAAAGCATATGGAGAACTAACCCTGACCCTAACGCAAGAGTGAGATAAACAAAACATGAAGTGACTGATAGAGAGAAAGCTTAAAAGAAAAGGGATGGAAAAAAGATGAAATGAGAGAGAATAGGAAGAAGATCAGGGGGATGACAGAGGGAAGACACACAAGAGAGTGTGACATATACGAAGATCTCACTGTTCAACAGTAATACCGAACAGATTCCCTGCTGAGTTCAAACACAGTTCATGTGTGTGTGTGTGTGTGTGTGTGTGTGTGTGTGTGTGTGTGTGTGTGTGTGTGTGTGTGTGTGTGTGTGTGTGTGTGTGTGTGTGTGTGTGTGTGTGTGTGTGTGTGTGTGTGTGTGTGTGTGTGTGTGTGTGTCGGCCTGTCTGTCAATCTACACTCACTGCCACTGGTGAACCTACATTAACACATGTGCATCCATCCTTCCAGCCTCATCTACACACCTTGAAGGAAGATCGCAGGTTTAAAGGACACCCATGCAGTGACAGCAAATGACTGATTCCTTCACAATGTCTGTGTGACTGGAGATGAGCACACATCACAGTCTGACATCTAACAACCTGCAGGAAAGGTTCAAGGTTGTTCTTTATTGTTACGTCTTGTGTACAGGTACATACTGTAAGCGTAAAGGTTGTATTCATACAGTATGTGTAACGCAGTGATGATGTCACAGTGACATGTCATTTTAAAAGCTCTTGCATACACACACATGCGCCACATGCACGCACACTCACACGCAAAGACATAAGGTCAAAATTCATATCAGAACCGTCACATCTTGACTGTATCTGTAGTACGTACATATGGGTCACGCTCTGACATCACGCTCATCCTTAATCACTGTGAGGCCCATATATGGAGACCCCTGATGTCCACATCACTGTGACATCACTGTGACCCGGTCCCTTTTATGCCCATATATGGAGATCCCTGATGTCCACATCCCTGTGACATTACTGTGACTCTGTGCCACACTGTCCAGATGTCCAAGACATGGCAATCTTTTTCAACCTTAGGCGTCTTACTGGTAGTGTTCATTTCAGAGGGTAAAACATTTAGCCAGAAGGATACTTAGAGATGTGTACACTTACTCAAGTGTGTACAAATGTAACCATACATTGTGTACACTCTCAGTTAAATTAACACTCAGGTTCTTAGCACGCACGCACACACGCACGCACGCACGCACAAGGACACACGCACAAGGACGCACCTCCTCCTAGCCCCCATTACACAAAAACACACAGGCAACACAAAGTTATTTGCGAGACGAATCGTCAGCAAGCAGCCTGTAATCGTGGGCTCTGTTGATGCTGTGGTGGTTGTTGAGGTTGTTATTGATGACGTTGCTGAGGTTAAAAGCAAGAGGAGGACATAATAGAACACAAAGCCTGATTTATACTGCACGCCGGTGTCACACACCCAAAATAGCTGATCTACAAGCTCACAGCGCGCCGCAGCGCGATGCATTGTTAGCCGCGAGACCGGGTATAAGTCAGGCGTCAGTATCTAGAGATATAACTCACAGTGAGAGTGGGAGTTAATCACTCTGTGTGCGTGCGTGCGTGCGTGCGTGCGTGCGTGCGTGCGTGCGTGCGTGCGTGCGTGAGTGAGTGAGTGAGTGCGTGTGTGCGTGCGTGTTTGTTTATATAACTTAATTGAACCCAAGCAGCTTCCTTGGTCTTCAGATAAGATCTGACAGAACGAAACACAAATGTTAATGTACACCAGTGGCCCACAGCAAAGGGGTTTTTGGTTTAGGTCGACAAAGGGGGGATTCACACACACACAGTCACACGCACGCACGCATGCACACACGCACGCACGCACGCACGCAGACACACACACACACACACACACACACACACACACACACACACACACACACACACACACACACACACACACACACACACACACACACACACACACACACACACACACACACCAGCTCACGCACCCTCTCTCAGACCATTCCCTGCCCTGTCCCACACACACACAGGCACAAAAACATACATTATCTAACCTTTCATTTGTCACCTACATCACTTCTCGCCCTGGGTGGGGACTGGGGAGAAGAAGAAAAAATAAAGAAATGATGAAAAGTGAGTGTGTATCTGCCCTCTGAGAGACTGTCAGTGTGGTAGGTTTTTTTCCCCCTCTTCTCTTCTCTGCAGTGAGATTTGTTCTGTTGTATTTCACCAATAGGCTGTTGAGTGCTGTAGAGGGGGGATAGTCACGCTACAGCTGCTTTGTATGAATAACATTTCATGTGCAATAATCTGTGGCTTTCTTGTTAAAGACGCAGACCACCACATGTGCACGCGCACTCGCAGACCACACATGTGCACGCACACTCGCACGCACAAAGAACACAGCCATTGTGCGGCGTACAGTACTACACACACGCGCGTACGCACACGCGCACACACACACACACACACACACACACACACACACACACACACACACACACACACACACACACACACACACACACACACACACATACACACACACATACACACGCAATCAGCCTCAATCAGCTCTCTCTCTCTCTCACAAACACACAACATACGGTATAGCTTTGAAATTGGGTTGCGAGAGAGACGGAGAGAGAGAGAGGGAGAAAGCAAAGTCGCTGAGAGAAAATACATTTGAGGTCACTGTAATACAGGTGTGGTTGAGAACAACACTCTATGGAACTCTCTATTACACTGACCACATATGGTGGACATTATGTATAGGTCATGCATCTATAAAGGCATCTCTGTGAGGGTGTGTCCCCACTATGGGTTTCAGCCGTCAGAAACCAGAGAAGCTGCAGGGGTAAATAATGTTTATGACACAGGCTACAGCCTTTTTTTCTCCCTTTGTGGTGCCCCAGAAGTGAAAGTGCGTTTGGCAGCGCGTTCTGTTCTATTCACCTTATTCCTGGCCCTCTCCAGGGCGCCGCCTTTGCCTTTTACAGAGGGCGCCATTGCGTTTTTCTCTGCCTGCTGCTTCATTCAACATCTTTTCACTTCTTCCCTAGTAAGGAAGCTCACAATGTGTCACATCGTGTCCCCAAATCGTGGAAAAATAAATATTAATTCCCAGGTGTTTCGCCCAGGTGGACATGAAGGGTTTCGACCTACTTCCTGGGCGTGGCCAGGAATAAGGTGAATAAAGGCACCTCAACGTCCAATTCCAATTTGGGATTGATTAGAAGTTGTGTTTATGATATATTATTGTTGTTTTTAAGCCCTCAAAAACACTGTTTGACACTCACTGTCACATGACGCCCATCCTCTATCCATAAACTCATGGGAGTGTGTGGGTCTGCGTGTCCACTGCATATCTCAAGAACCTTCCAATTGATTGACTTCAAAGTCGCTGTGTGTGGGAGGAGGCCCAGGCAATATGAAGATTCGCGTCATGATCCAATGAATCCAGGGATAATTTTTCGTCCTAGGGCTGCTGGCATTAATCTAAGCATGCTGGAAGTAGCGGTGGGCGATATGGAAAAATACAATATCACATATATGTGGGGGCGCCGATGGCCTGGTGGTCAAAGGCGCGTACCATAAAGAATCTGATGCAGCCTGGCAGCTAGTCGCGGGTTTGATTCCTGAGAACTTTGCTGCCGTCACCCCCTGACTCTTTCCTCGTTATAGTCATATCTCCACTGTACTATAAATAAACGAAGTCATGTCAATACTGTGTCTCTTCAAAACGAACAGAGGCACACACACACACACACACACACACACACACACACACACACACACACACACACACACACACACACAGGAGCAACATACATACATACATACGGATGGAAAAGAAAAAGAATAGAAACACAAAATAGACAACTGAAAATGGTGAGAGGAAGACTAATGGACAGGGAGAATATTCATGGAGAACTGGTGCAGTGACTTAAGACACGCACAGTTGACATGTTGGCAGAACTACAAACAGCACAAAGTTTAATTCAACTCTACTCTAATTGCCCGCCTGGCTGCTTCTCCTGTTTCAGTGACGCCCGGAAATATGCAACCCTGTGAAACGGATAAGCCCCCGGCTATGATCATACTCTCTCTGTGTGTGTGTGTGTGTGTGTGTGTGTGTGTGTGTGTGTGTGTGAGTGTGAGTGTGGGTGTGGGTGTGTGTGTGTGTGTGTGTGTGTGTGTGTGTGTGTGTGTGTGTGTGTGTGTGTGTGTGTGTGTGTGTGTGTGTGTGTGTGTGTGTCAGCCCTTACAGAGGTGTCATAACCCTGCAGACTTCACTTCTGCTTTCTACTTGGCTGGTTTGCTCACCACTGTGGAATAATGGAACATGCATGTGCACGTGCGTGTGCACTCACTCCCCCCCACACACACACACAAACACACACACACACTTGACGGTCGGCTCATACCAAGAGCGCACGTGCCAAATAAAACAAACAAATCACTTCACAATCATGAGATCACAAGTTTGGGAGATATATTTTACCTGTTAACATTGAACCTGTTAACAAGATTCCTTTTATTCCCATCAATATTAAGCCCATATCTGGGAATGCCCATATATGGACATATTGTGTCAGTCAGTGTTGTTGCGCGACATGAGTCACAATTGTACATGAATTCCGTCCTTGTCCCTTTTATGCCCATATATGGAGATCCCTGATGTCATCAATAACAAGCCCATATCTGGGAATGCCAAAATATAAAGCCCATATTAGGCAATGCCCATATACTGTATGGACACTCCATATATGGCCAAGACAGAATTCCTTTGCAAATCAAGACTGCTGATATCATCACCTGGATCTCCAAGATCACAACAGTGACTGGATATCCATGACCTGTTCTGACATTACAGTGATGACTCGACCAGCTCAGCAGAAGGGTATACATGCCAAAGCGCCCATGTGCACACACCCATGTGCGCAACCTCGCCCTTTAGGTCTCTTCTCGCCCTTAGGGTGTCTTACCGGTTAGTTGCGACCGTAAGGTCGCAGTTTAGTATCAAAACCTCCACCGGCCGTCCGTCACGTCCGTCACGTCACACGTCACACGTCACACCTTTGCCCTGCTCATATCTGGGCTTGTTTGTGTATTGTATGACATCACGCCACATCATCGGCTGAGGACTGTGTGATGTCATCATATCTCCATATATGGAGACATAAGTTGCTCATGCCCAAATATGGGCTGGTGAGGTCAGACTTAGTGTGATGCGTAGGTTATCTCCATATATGGAGATTCAACTTCAATGAGTAACCATGGCAAATCACACCGTACACAAATGACCCTTATATAAGACCGGCATTATCTACCGACAGCTGCTATAAGCCAACCCTGGCGATAAGGTCTGAGTCGAAGAAATGCTTCTTTCCTGGCAAGAATTGCCCCTTTATACTGTAGGGCTCGTTTGTGTATTGTATGACATCACGCCACATCATCGGCTGAGGACTGTGTGATGTCATCATATCTCCATATATGGAGACATAAGTTGCTCATGCCCAAATATGGGCTGGTGAGGTCAGACTTAGTGTGATGCGTAGGTTATCTCCATATATGGAGATTCAACTTAATCATGGCAAACTGTCAACTGCCCGTATGTCTTGATAATTGGTAAAACAAACTTTTGGCCTATTTGTGGAGATAAGCGACCAACGGTTGCTTATCTCCCGATTAGGGAGTCTTACTGGTAGTATTTGTTATTGTTACTCCTAGCTGTATCTCTTGACATGACAACTAGCTTTCGGGTTTCTGATGCGGTCGGTCGGGAGCGGAAATAGCTTGTAGCACAGGGGTCTTCAACGTTTTCAGGCCAAGGACCCCTTAGTTGAGAGAGCGATGAAGCAGGGACCCCCACAACCTTTTCATGGATTCCATATAGTTTCATTGTTTGACAGCACGATCATCAGTGTATGTTGGATTCATGTCATTTTGTGTTTTCAGATATTTAACCACTTGAACCGTCAATACTTAATAAACTTGACCTTTCACTCTGTACTTAGTCTGCTCTTTTCCCCCTCTACACCAAACCTCTTGGCCAAAAATAGCTGATCTACAAGCTCACAACTGCGAGGTGTTGCAGATCCCGGACCCCCTGTTGAAGACCCATGAGATCTAAAAGCTCACAATGCGTCGCATTGTAGATCGGCTATTTTCAAATGGCCAAAATGTATATGGGTTGAAGCCGTTAATGTATGTTTTGTAATAATAATCAATATACAAAGTAACAAGTAACTAAGGTCTCAAATAAGTGTAGTTGATTAAAAGTACAATATTTTGGATCCAAGATGTTGTGGAGTAGAAGTAAAAGTATTGGAAATTGGAAACACTCAAGTACAAATACCTCACATTTTTACAGTACAGTACAGTACTTGAGTAAATGTACTTAGTTACTTGACACCATGTATGGGGTGTCACTTCTCACCTACTCCTTATCTTATTAGCATGGTTCTTCATGCAAACAAGCTGTCAGTGACACTCGTAAAGCTCAGAGGCTTACGTCATGTGTGAAAATATCTGCATCGTCAAAAGCTAATTAAAGAGATAACAGTGTAATTCATGGAAATGTCACAGTAAGGATCTCACTCAAATTAGGAAAAGTCCAAGAGCAACATCTTTGACGGATAATTCAACCTGTGTGTGCGTTCTGTGTTGTGTGGCATTGAGCTCTGTGCCTCTAATTAACAATCAGAACTGGAAAAAAAGGTAATTAATTAAAAAGCTAAGTGGGAGACTTCAACACATGCTGAGACACCATTCATGCACGCATGCGTGCACAAACACGCGCGCACGCACGCACGCACGCACGCACGCACGCACGCACGCACGCACGCACGCACGCACGCACGCACGCACGCACACACACACACACACACACACACACACACACACACAAACACACACAAACACACGTGCATGCTAGGGATGGGACGATACGTGATATTATCGTTTATAGTGATAAAACACTCACAATAATCGTATCGTGGAGATTTAATATATTGTGATATCGTCCTCCGACATGCACTGGGATCAATTCACCTTTTATTTGCCGAGCTGCATATCCGGTACCACTTAAACCCTCTATAA
Organism: Nannobrachium achirus; assembly: GCF_963921795.1. Lineage (NCBI taxonomy): Eukaryota > Metazoa > Chordata > Actinopteri > Myctophiformes > Myctophidae > Nannobrachium > Nannobrachium achirus. The sequence goes on along the minus strand of NC_137811.1, from coordinate 45,495,617 downwards.
TTGGTAAAAGGTACTTTAACATACGTACTTGATACAGTCTTTTTTTTTTCACTCTTTCAAATGTCTTGTGAGCTTGTAGATCTGCTATTTTTTGGCAAATGTTACAGGATAATGGATTTTGATTATCGCGATAATATCGTAAATCGTGATTTCTTTTGTCACAATAATCGTAATATGAAATACATACATATTGTCCCAGTGCACGCCACACTCATTTTCAAATCAGGCATGAATAAAAGTGCCCGTCAACCCTTTGATAGCAAAGGACAATCACAACAGAGACGCATGCTGACGACTAATACATTCATTTTAACCGGGGCTTATGGTTCCACTATATTGTAACCTTCAAATATGGACAGTTATTACATTGTGGACGGTGATAAGAAGAGGCTGTGTGATTAATCCTAACAGCTGCCAAAAACACTTAGAACTGCATCAAAGACGGCACTGGGAAGCAATGACGTCTGATTCTTTAATGTAATTAAACTTGTAGTAGGATAAAGGAATGTAGGAAATGATTCACTGACGGGATTTAATGATTTAAGTGGATTGTATGGAATGAAAGCGGGAGAGCGATGGAGAGAGAGAGTAAAGAGATACATATCGTCGTTGTCGGGTGGAAACCTCGTATCTCCAAGTTTCAAATTTGTATGTTCTTTCTCAAAGTAAAGCACTGCTTCATCGTACAAGGCCGTCGCACAAAAGTAGCAAAAACAGCAGATCTACAAGCACACAACGCCTCGCACCGCAAGGCGTTGTGTGCTTGTAGATCGGCTGTTTTCACTAGTTTAAATCATTTTTAAAATGATAAATGAAAAACGAACGGTTTTGGACATAGGTTTCCACCCGACAACGACGGTATATCCAATAAGAGATAAAGAAAGATTGAGATAAAGGGAGAGAAGGCAAATGGGTTGTTCGCATTGAGATGGAGGGGGAGAGAGGCAGAAAATAATGGAGCGAGGCAAGAAAGGAAGATTTAAAATTGTATGGATGCTCATGGGAAGACTGGACTGGACGTGATTGATGATGAAGCATTAGCCACTGTTTACGCTTACACATTAGAATCCTCAGTGACCCTCAGAGAGTGTTTACATGTGTGGACACTCTCTGAGTTACATCAACGGATAAATGAACACTGAGAATTTTAAGGTGTACTGAACTGTGCTGGAAACACACAGTTTGGGTAGTAGTATTGCAGATAGAAAAGAGCCTTCTCTTATCAGCTAAAGCAGGGGTCTTCAACATTTTCAGGCCCCTTAGTCGGGAGAGAAATGAAGCAGGGACCCCCACAACCTGTTCATAGATTCGATATAGTTTCATCGTTTGACAGCACAATCATCAGTGTATTTTGGATTCATGTCAATTTGTGTTTTCAGATATTTAACCACTTGAGCCGTCAATACTTAATAAATTGACCTTTCATTCTGTACTTAGTCTGCTCTTTTTCCCCTCTACACCAAACCTCTTTGCTGAAAATAGCCCATCTACAAGCTCACAACGCCTCGCGCTGTGAGCTTGTATGGATATGGATAATATATTATTATATAAGATAAAAAAGGAAAAAAAAAAAAGTTCTATCACTCAAAGATTTAGAGGACCCCCTGTAGTAACTCTGAGGACCCCCTCGGGGTCCCGGACCCTCTGTTTAAGACCCCTGAGCTAAAGTGCCCCAACACTCATACGCATACACAGACACACACACTCACACACACATACACACACACACACACACACACACACACACACACACACACACACACACACACACACACACACACACACACACACAACACATGCACACACACACGCTCTTTAGCCGAAGTGCTTCACACCTTGACAAGATGTACCTGATTAGCAGGTTGTTCAGTTCAGCGCTTGAGTCACGCTCAGAGCATACAGATGTCTCACCTGTTCTCTAACTGCTAACTGCCAACAGTAAATCCTGGTTGACTGGTGCCTTGTGTCCATGTGTGTGCGCACGCAAGGACAGGATGCAAATCCTGGATGCAAAGCAGGCTTGAATGATAACTGAAATAACTTAACTGCCTCACGTACTGTCAGAGCGCTCATACCAGTCTAGACTTGCCTGAACTGGTCCAGTTTGTAGTGACCCGTTGAGGAACTCTTATAACCATATGAACCATAGCGTCCCTATTCTGAGCATGTCATAACAGCCAACAGTCAATGGAAATGTCTGATCTACAAGCACAAAATGTGTCGCAAAGAGATCTGGGGCAGAGTGAAAAGGGGAGGGCAAAGAGCTTTGGTGTAGAGGGAAAAAAGAGCAGACTAAGTACAGAGTGAAAGGTTACGTTTATTAAGTATTGACGGTTCAAGTGGTTAAATATCTGAAAACACAAATTGGCATGAATCCAAAATACGCTGATGATCGTGCTGTCGAACAATGAAACTATATGGAATCTATATGAACAGGCTGTGGGGGTCACCGCTTCATCTCTCTCTCAACTAAGGGGTCCTTGGCCTGAAAACGATGAAGACCAGGGGTCTTCATCGTTTAGGCCCTTTGTCTCACGTTGGCCAGGGGGAGCTTTACAGACTTGACTTACTGAAGGTGGAGGATCATGTCAAGTTCAGACTAAATTAGACTAAATTGCGCTCATAAAATTGTCAATAAAAACAATACCCCCTACCATATATTAACTAACTTCTGTATTTCATGCTCTATCCACCTGTTTCCGCTAGAATTTACTGTAGCATTATCTGCGGGACACTTCCGGTTAACAGCAGACATACAAGTTCACGTCGCGTCGCAGAAGCAACCGTTGTGAGCTTGTAGATCACACTCGGCTGCGGTGCCGGAAGCTGCCGTACACCTTTTGCGCAATGCACAATGGGACGTTGGAAACGTGTGGATAGGGGCCGAACTTAAACCTTCGACTTTGATTCTTTTATGCTCTCCCTGAGAATATTAAAAGACCAACATTGTATTAATATTCAGCTTTATAGCAAATTCCACTCCACTCTTGCTCTTAGATGAGAATAAAGTGATTAGAAAATACTAGCCTTGAAAATAAATGAATACGTTTGCTATGGAGCTTAATGTTTTATCCTTTTTGTATTCCTTTTGACCATGCATTTTAATAATCTCGTCTGTGATTTTATCAAATTAGTGCTGAATAAATCAAAGTATCACTTTGGATGTGGATCTTTGTCAGTATGACCATGAGGTTGCTTTTTACATGACACAGGTGGAGAGAGAGAGAGAGAGAGAGAGAGAGAGAGAGAGAGAGAGAGAGAGAGAGAGAGAGAAGATTAAACACTCTCTCTTCCTCTCTCTCCTCACAGATGTCTTTCTCTAACGACTGTCTCGCACTCTCTCTCCATCTCTCTTGTTCATCACAGCTGTCCTATGATCCTCATGGGAAAAGGGACAAAAAACATGACAGGCCTCTCATTAGAAGAAAGAAAGAAAGAAAGAAAGAAAGAAAGAAAGAAAGAAAGAAGAGAGTGAGGGAAGGAAGAAATAAGATAGTCAACAACAAAGTAAGCAAACAAGGAAGGGAGGAGGGATGGAGATGTGGAAAACATTAAGAAGTAAAGTGAGGAAAGAAAAGATTCACTACCATTAAACAGATCCAAGTATAAAAACATGTTTTTTCCCCCTCATATTGTTTCTCCTAATACTTTGCATCTTCTCCCAGCTCATGTCTGCCATCCCGTTTTAACACATTAAAAAATCAATAGAAACCTAGCCAAATGTAAAAAAATAAATAAAACAGCTACGCCATGAATACATATTTCAATGTCATCTCCCTCTTGTTCTCACAGTTCCAAGGCGGCCGCCACCATAGGGTGACATCCCTCGTTGGGATCCTGTCGCATCACGGCGGGCGGATTTCAATGCTAAACCCATTAGCCAAGCATCACTCACAGTCGGAGGCGGCGATGATAAATAACCCAACCGGAGCAATCTGATTAGGGGATGGAGGCAGGAAACGGAGGGAATGAGCAATAGCAGCGATGCCGCCGTTATCAGGCCCGAGTCAGATTGGAAATCACATACCGAGAAATGTTCATCTGCAATGGTGGGTGACAAATGTTTCCTAAAATATGGATCTGAGCCCCCCCAGTCCCCACACAGACAGCCCCAAAAAGAAAGCATAGTCACAGAGGCCTGTCCATGGCGAGTCTTGATTTTATGATGATGCCACTTTTTGTTACAGTATGTGCAGGTTACTGAGCTCTGACACCCAAAGGTCACCTGTGTCTACACATCAAACATCTCAATGGGCCGATCAATGAGAATACTTTAACCTGCCAGAGCCTAAGGGGACTTCGCGTGGGTTGCCTCGCGGTCAGGGCTGTGGTCGAGTCGATCGTTATATTTGCCTGGCATGTCATCCTTAAAGGACCATACATGTCATTGTCTATTCATAACTTTGACCACATACATGTGTAGAAAGTTTTCTTTCCATGAAGGCTATATGTTTTGATTATTTATTTTTTTTACATTTACATACCAAACCTCCTCGAATAATTGATCAGATATTGCCCACTTCCTTTCCACAATGATACATAATCACCCCAAGCTGCAGTGGACCTTCTACAACACAAGGTGCCCCATGTGAGTTGTAACTCTCTTTTGCATTTGTTGCTGTAGTGTTATTAATGGATTAACTACAAACATAGCCTACAGCAGGGCTCCCCAATAGGCGGCCCGCGGGCCATTTGCGGCCCGCGGGGGGCTACTGTCTGGCCCCCACCAACCCCAGTAATAATGGTAGTATAAGAGCAGCAACAACACTAGTATATCGTCATTGTTGGGTGGAAACCTTGTATGTCTAAAACCGTTTGTTTTGTATTTATCATTGTAGCCCTGTTGTTATTTTGGGTTAATAAGAAGAGACATTATTTGAAATACTGTTATTTGAATTAAGCTAAAAAGATATACTGTAACAGTTATTTTGTGTGATTTTGATATATTGTGACATTGTTTATGGTTCAAAAGAAATGGGTATACTTACTTATATTTACCTACTTTGAAATTACCTCAGAGAGTGTTATATTTACCTGTGGGTTTATTCTATATTTACTGGGTTTTATTTCTGTGAAGTTCTGTATTTTGTCCATCTGCACTTACCGTAGCAGAGTGGCTGAGCCAATGAGGAGTGTCCTAGCACGTCATGTGATGGGAAGTAAACAAGCGCACGTTGTCTTCAGAGAGGAGATGCGGTGATAAGAGATCAGAGACGTTGTGAATGAACGATAAAAGTGATATAAAGGAAACGTGACAAACGGTTTAATTTGCTGAGTTTTACAGTCCCGTGTGACAACTCATCACCGGGAGGACTGAAAGCTGTACTGTGGAGTGCCAGTGCCTTCGTTAGGATCGTGACTGTGTCATTCTACAGTGAGTGTTTGAGCAGCTAGCTGGCTAAAGTTAGCTGCGTGTCTGCACTGGTGGCCCGCAGTATTTTGAGTGGACGGCTAGTTAGCCAAAGCTAGCCGGTACAGTAGTGTTGCTAAGCCAGCAACGTGAGCTGTTGTTGAGAGAGACTGTGGAGCTAGGGGTGGACCCCTTTGACTCGTCAGCGGAGCATCAAAGTCAGTTTGTGAAGAGCATCATCCGTCGGTCTTTTGAAGATTCAACGTGTAAACAAGTAACGTCTGAACAGTGAGTAAATTCCTGAGTGAGGACGCCATCTACAGACAGTAAACAGGCCTGCAACGTGGGTGGGGTTTTGTTTTCTTTTATTTAGATGCCGGCTTAGGTAATACAGTGCACTGGTATTATTGAGTAACAGTTTGAATTACTGGTGAAACTATTTTGAGGTATTTGAAACTATTACATTTGAGGTATTTGGCCAATTATATTGAAAGTGTTTACATATTTGAAGGTATTGATTGATTGTTTGAAGGGAACCAAGGTTATTGCACTACATAGTGAATGTATGTGTTGTTTTATTTTGCACCTTATTGTGAATTTGGATAAAGCCAATTGTATTTTATTTTTCTATTTCCCTAACTACTTTTCCCTAACTAAAATCCTTATAATTGATGTCCTGGTGTCTGTCTCAATTTACTCAACGTATGTTTAAGGTTTTCCAAGTAAAGGTCTTATTGGGGATTACTTATTTTGACAACTCAAACATAGCATTATATAACTCGGGAACCCTTCTCCATAGATACGTGGGGATTAGATGGGCTACATATGGAGGCACTGCTGAGATGCTATTGTTTTGAGATAATTGCATTGTAATTCCCAATTAAAAAAAGTTAAAGGGGTAGTAAAAAAAAAAAAAAAAAAAAAGGAAATTTAATTTAAACTACCAGTCCATGTGGTTTAAAAGAGCAGACACCAAAGTAAGTAGTGCTACCTGCCTGCCAATTTATTTTAAAATAGCAGTCAAAACCCAAACACAATGTTTGCCAAAAAGTTAAAGAACTGGTGTCGGGGAGAGGGGCTGGATGAGGCCTACGCACTCCTGACTGTTGTCCCAGAAGAGACAGAAATAAGTCACATAGAAGAAGTCCTACGGAGCATAAAGTGCCTTGGAGCTGTCCGTGTGAGGGGCAGGATGTTAAGTGATGCAGGAGATGAGCTCATGGTGCTCTGTGAGTGCAAAGAAAAGGTGACAGAAGCACAGTCTATTCCACCTGAAGCGTGTTTTACGGAAGGCTCTGAGTCTAAAGCCTGGCCAATCTATACAGTGACAGAGAGCCCAACAGCCACTGGAGACGATTTTAACAGTAAATTGAGTGCTCTGCTTACAGCAGAGGGAAAGTCTATGGAAGACGTGCAGGCTTTGTACACAGGGCAAGAGGCAGTCCCAACCCCAGGCTCAGTAGAGTCAATAATCCGTGCTGTTGGTGACCTGCTAGAGAAAACAGGAAAGCCACCTCCTGAGAGCGGAGGATATCGGCGCCTGCGTGTGTTCTCAGGTACTGTACCTACTCCAGCCGGGGAAGAGCAGTTCGACCATTGGATGGAGCAGGCCTACTTGATGGTGGAGGAGAGTGATTGCCCACCAAAAGAGAAACGCAGGAGGATAATGGAAAGCCTGAAGGGACAGGCACTTGAAGTTATCAAAGCTGTGCGAATATCTGAACCAGATGTCACCCCAGAGAAATGCTTGGAAGCACTAGAGAGTGCATTTGGACTGGCTGAATCAGGTGATGATTTATATTTCTCCTTCCGTCTGCTGCGCCAACAACCGGGAGAGAAACTGTCAGAGTTCTTAAGAAGATTAGAGCGTTGTCTGTCCAAAGTCGTACAACGAGGTGGTCTTCCAGCCAGCGGCATGGATAGAGCCCGCATTGAGCAACTACTTAAAGGGGCAGTAGGTGCAGACTTGATGTTAATTCAGTTACGACTGAGGGAAAAGAAGGACAACCCTCCAACATTCCTCCAACTGCTGCGTGATATCCGCACAGAAGAGGAGTATGAAGCCTCTAAAGCTAAGCTAAACCAGTCTGTGCGCACAGTCTATGCCAAACCACAGGCTGAAAACCAATCAGAAATACAAACCCTGAGAGCAGAGTTAAAAGAGATTAAGTCCATGTTCGCTACACTGGCGACGGAATCTCACCCAGTCAAAGAAGAAACTGCTGAGACACCCCCTGCCCCAGCACAAGACACAGAGACTAGTCAAGACCCTGAAGTAATTGCCCTCAGGAAGCAAGTGAGGCAATTAACCCAGAAAATGAACTCCAAAATGTTCCATGCAGCTGCGGCCTCACCAGCAGTGATGACCGTGGGCAGCACCAGTCCTGCACCCTGTAACCATCCTGCATCCACTAACTGTCCTGCACCCACCACCCCAACAAGAGGAGCCACTAACTCAGCTGACTTCATCTGTTACCGGTGTGGGGACAATGGACATATTGCAGGAAGGTGCAGGAATGCTGAGAACCCCAGCAAAGTGATCCAGAAGCTTATTGGAGCACTCAAAAAGGCTAACACTACTGACTCACAGCCCGCCAGTGCTGAGCCTACAGCTAATGTGGACTGTAAGAAGAGTGCATTGGAGTTTCACAAGACAACCGACCTACCAGAAGGCTTGATAGGGCCTCCAGCCTTGGAGCCACTAAAAGTAAATGGCCACCTGTGTGACGCACTGTTGGACAGTGGCTCACGTGTCAGCATCATCTTCGAGTCCTGGTATAAGCAGCACCTGTCCGATGTGCCGATCCACCCAGTGAGCAGATTGGATATATGGGGCCTAAGTGACTCTAGCTACCCGTACCTCGGCTATGCAGTAGTCGACATTGAGTTTCCGAAGAAAGTGACAGGAGCCCCGACCACTGTTTCAGTCCTGGCCCTGATTTGTCCTGACCCTGCGGGTCCCGACAAGACACCTGTGATTCTGGGTACTAATGCTAAAGCCAGTCTTCCCAAACGCCTTGCACAGCTGTGTGAAGACATGCCTGGGACATGTATGGCTCGAACAATGGCCGTTCAAAGCACCTGCACCGAGCCCTCAAGATTTCCCCAAAGCAATGAGGAAGTAGGATATGTAAAGTGGCAGGGCCCTGGTCCATTGGTGATACCTGCTGGACGCAGCTGTCATGCCATTTGCAAAGTCGAGGCCAGTGACCCACTACCGGATGAGATCCTGATGGTCGAAGCCTCCTCCTCAAGCCCCCTTCCTGCAGGAGTGCTATTGCAGCCCATAGTCATTCCAAGCCATGCAGTTGATCTTAACAGTTTCACAGTCATCCTCCAGAACGAATCCCTCAAAGACACAACCATACCCGTGGGGTCCGTTGTTGGCTGCCTGTATCCCACTGATGTAGTCACCACAATGTCAAAGCAACAGCCAGTCTCTGAAGATTTTGACATCAGTCTGCTCAACTTTGGAGACTCCCCTGCTCCTGAAGAGTGGAAAGCAAGACTGAGACAGGAACTGTCCGAGAGAGCAGAAGTATTCTCTCTCGATGAACTAGATGTGGGGCTAGCAAAAGATGTGGAGCATACTATTCGCCTGGAAGACGCGCGACCTTTCCGTGAGCGCTCTAGACGCCTTGCTCCTGCAGATATCGATGATGTGAGGAGTCATATACAGAAGCTATTGGCTGCAGGCATCATCAAGGAATCCAGAAGTCCATACGCTTCCCCCATAGTGGTGGTCAGGAAGAAAAGTGGAGCAGTGCGGATGTGCATCGACTACCGCACACTAAATAGTCGAACAATCCCTGATCAGTACACCACTCCCCGGATTGACGAGGCTCTGGACTGCTTAACCGGCAGCAAGTGGTTCTCTGTCTTAAGACTTAAGGAGCGGCTACTATCAAATTGCCATGAAGGAGGAGGACAAAGAAAAAACGGCCTTCATATGTCCTCTGGGCTTTTATGAGTTCGAGAGAATGCCTCAAGGGATTACCGGAGCACCTGCGACTTTCCAAAGATTAATGGAAAAGGCGGTTGGAGATATGAACCTCCTCCAAGTTCTCGTTTACCTGGACGACCTGATCATCTTTGGAAAGACATTGGAAGAACATGAGTCCAGACTCCTGAAAGTCCTAGACCGGCTCAGAGAAGTTGGTCTCAAGATTTCTCTCGACAAATGTGTCTTCTGTCAGACCAGGGTCAAATATGTGGGTCATATCGTGTCAGCAGATGGTGTCGCTACAGATCCCAGCAAGGTCGAAGCTGTTACCAACTGGCCCAGGCCCACAAACCTAAAGACTCTAAGATCGTATTTGGGCTTCTGTGGATATTATCGCAGATTTATCTACAACTACTCAGCCATTGTCCGTCCCCTAACGGAGCTGACTAAGGGGTACGCTCCCACACAGAAGGGAAGGAAACCAAAGAAAGGGAAAAGTGAAGTCTACCTGGATGAGAAGGAACCGTTCGGAGAAAGATGGGATCAAGCGTGCACAGATGCATTCGAACACATCAAGCACTGTCTCACTAATGCTCCAGTGCTGGCTTTCGCTGACCCCAGCAAACCCTACGTGGTGCACGTGGATGCCAGTCTCGCAGGGCTTGGCGCAGTTCTATATCAAGCCCACCCAGAAGGTCTAAGGCCAGTGGCCTTCGCCAGCCGAAAACTGAGCTCTTCGGAAAGAAACTACCCCATACATCAGTTAGAGTTCTTGTCTCTCAAGTGGGCCATTGTGGAGAAGTTCCACGACTATCTCTATGGAGCCAATTTCACAGTCCGCACTGACAACAATCCGCTGACGTACGTACTTACAACTGCCAAGCTCAATGCCCATGGACATCGTGGCTGTCGGATTTGTCAGTCTACAGCTTCGATATCCTCTACCGACCTGGAAGAAACAACATTGATGCGGATCTGTTGTCGAGGATGGAGCCAAGAGAAGAGGATACAGACTGGAAAAGCATATCCCAGTCTGGTGTCAAGTCTATATGTCAGCAGGTTGGTGTTCTGGGATCCCCTCAAGCCTCTCCAAGATACGTAGAACAACTTGGAGCATCCCCTGAGTGTGTGCCAGATGTGTATGCCTTCCCTACGCGGGTGCAGCTGAACACACTAGGCCAGTTGTCCAGACAAGAATTGATCCTGGCTCAAGGAAAAGACCCAGTAATAGGACCGACCATCCATGCAGTGAAGCAAGGGAAGTGGCCAGATGATGTAGAGTCTGATCCTGAGATCTCGGCCATGAAGAGACAAATGGCAAAGTTGGTCATGGAGGACGGACTACTACACCGTGTGAGCCAAAGCCTGTCTGGAGAGCAGAATCGTCAGCTCGTGCTGCCAGCTGAGTTCAGACCAGTTGTGTTAAAGTCCCTTCATGACGACCTCGGTCACTTGGGAGCGGAAAGGACTGTTGACATGATAAGAAGCCGGTTCTACTGGCCGAAGATGGCTGCCAGTGTCGAGCAGTATGTCAGAAACTGTGGAGAGTGCATTCTGAGGAAAGCCCCTGCACACAAAGCTGCTCCCCTACATCAAATAGTCAGCAATGGGCCCATGGACCTCGTGTGTATAGACTTCCTTTCAATGGAGCCAGATTCAAGAGGAATCAGCAATGTACTGGTCATAACTGATCATTTCACGAGGTACGCCCAAGCCTTCCCTACCAAGAACCAAAAGGCCCTCACAGTCGCCAAAATCCTTGTTGACAAGTACTTTGTTCACTATGGCCTTCCTACCAGAATCCATTCTGACCAAGGGCGGGATTTTGAGTCGCGATTGATCAAAGAACTCCTGAAGATAATGGGCATAAGAAAGTCCCGAACGACCCCCTATCACCCCCAGGGTGATCCGCAGCCGGAACGGTTCAATCGGACTTTGTTGTCCATGTTGGGCACATTGAACCAGGAGAAGAAAAGACAGTGGAGTCAACATGTTGTGCATCTGGTGCATGCGTACAACAGCACCACAAGTGACGCTACGGGATACTCCCCTTACTTCCTAATGTTTGGGAGGGAAGCCCGACTCCCCGTTGATGTGTGCTTCGGCACCCAGCCTGAAGATCAAGTAGAACGTCAACACTCATCCTATGTCACTAAGCTAAAGCAAGACTTGCAGAAGGCTTATCAGCTAGCAGAAGAAGCCTCAAACAAGTTACACCTCCGCAACAAAAAGGCCTATGACAAGAGAGTGAGGTGTCAAAACCTAGAGCCTGGTGACCGGGTGTTGCTCAAGAACCTAGCCTTTACTGGGAAACACAAGCTCCAGAATCGCTGGTGTGACATTCCCTATGTGGTCACAGAGAAAATGCCAAACCTACCCGTTTACAAGTTGAAGCCTGAGAACGGGATGGGCAAGTTGAAAACCCTGCACCGAGATCATCTATTGCCTGTCGGAGAACTGGTGCGAATGCCAGTGTTGGACAAAGATGAAGATTTGCCAGCCAAGCCCAGAACTCGAGCACAAGTTAGGGGTAAGCGCAAAACCTCTGATTACTCAGTGCAACAAGAATCATCCTCAGAATCAGAGTCTGATCTGGAGTATCCCCAGCGTAGGTCCTACCGTACTTACCTGGAAGAGATCTTGTCCCGAAAGGAAAAGCCCCCTCACGGCCAGAGTGAAGTCCAGATGGAGGCAAGGGACAGTCCTTCGGAGTCAGCAAGTGACAGTTCTTCAGAGCCAGAACCCCCTCCGAAGAGAGAAGAAACGCCTCATATCCCTGACACCGAATCAGACCCTGAACCAGTTTCAAGTGATCAGGATTATAGGAGGCAATCTAGTAGCACTAATATAGGATCCCCTCCTACACACACTAGGCCCAAAAGATCCCGTAAACCAGTTATGAGACTTACCTATGATAAGCCTGGTAAGGCCAGTGAGGAACCCCTTACTATTGTCCACAGAGGGGTTGTAATTAAGATTGGGAAGAATTCAAATAGTCTTGCTTGCATGCCAACCTTTGTGTTTGAGTTAAGTCCAGTTGGTTGAGTCTGATGAGGACATCAGACATTTAGAAGGGGGAGGGTGTAGCCCTGTTGTTATTTTGGGTTAATAAGAAGAGACATTATTTGAAATACTGTTATTTGAATTAAGCTAAAAAGATATACTGTAACAGTTATTTTGTGTGATTTTGATATATTGTGACATTGTTTATGGTTCAAAAGAAATGGGTATACTTACTTATATTTACCTACTTTGAAATTACCTCAGAGAGTGTTATATTTACCTGTGGGTTTATTCTATATTTACTGGGTTTTATTTCTGTGAAGTTCTGTATTTTGTCCATCTGCACTTACCGTAGCAGAGTGGCTGAGCCAATGAGGAGTGTCCTAGCACGTCATGTGATGGGAAGTAAACAAGCGCACGTTGTCTTCAGAGAGGAGATGCGGTGATAAGAGATCAGAGACGTTGTGAATGAACGATAAAAGTGATATAAAGGAAACGTGACAAACGGTTTAATTTGCTGAGTTTTACAGTCCCGTGTGACAACTCATCACCGGGAGGACTGAAAGCTGTACTGTGGAGTGCCAGTGCCTTCGTTAGGATCGTGACTGTGTCATTCTACAGTGAGTGTTTGAGCAGCTAGCTGGCTAAAGTTAGCTGCGTGTCTGCACTGGTGGCCCGCAGTATTTTGAGTGGACGGCTAGTTAGCCAAAGCTAGCCGGTACAGTAGTGTTGCTAAGCCAGCAACGTGAGCTGTTGTTGAGAGAGACTGTGGAGCTAGGGGTGGACCCCTTTGACTCGTCAGCGGAGCATCAAAGTCAGTTTGTGAAGAGCATCATCCGTCGGTCTTTTGAAGATTCAACGTGTAAACAAGTAACGTCTGAACAGTGAGTAAATTCCTGAGTGAGGACGCCATCTACAGACAGTAAACAGGCCTGCAACGTGGGTGGGGTTTTGTTTTCTTTTATTTAGATGCCGGCTTAGGTAATACAGTGCACTGGTATTATTGAGTAACAGTTTGAATTACTGGTGAAACTATTTTGAGGTATTTGAAACTATTACATTTGAGGTATTTGGCCAATTATATTGAAAGTGTTTACATATTTGAAGGTATTGATTGATTGTTTGAAGGGAACCAAGGTTATTGCACTACATAGTGAATGTATGTGTTGTTTTATTTTGCACCTTATTGTGAATTTGGATAAAGCCAATTGTATTTTATTTTTCTATTTCCCTAACTACTTTTCCCTAACTAAAATCCTTATAATTGATGTCCTGGTGTCTGTCTCAATTTACTCAACGTATGTTTAAGGTTTTCCAAGTAAAGGTCTTATTGGGGATTACTTATTTTGACAACTCAAACATAGCATTATATAACTCGGGAACCCTTCTCCATAGATACGTGGGGATTAGATGGGCTACATCATCTAAAAAATGTACTAAACTAGTGAAAACAGCCGATCTACAAGAAGACAACGCCTCGCATTGCGAGGTGTTGTGTGCTTGTAGATCTGCTGTTTTCGCTAGTTTTGTGTGACAATCTTGTATGATGAAGCAGGGCTTTGCTTTACCAAATATATACGAGATACGAGGTTCTGCCCAACAGTGACGATATCTGAACTGTTGCTGGAGTAGCGGAAACACCACCGTCGCCCCCTGCAATTTTGTGGCCCTCTGATTGGTACCCTAGACATAATTCGGACCTTGGGGAAGACTATTTGGGGAACCCTGGCCTACAGCCTCTGTGGAGACTGATTTGCTCTGTTGCTGTCGCTGACCATCCGCGGTGGTGCTGAACCATTCACCAATCGATGCACGTAGAGCAACGTGATGCTGTCTTTGGTTTGTCCATTGTATCACGTCCTGGCAACCTGGGTTTCCTTTTTTTTGTGCGCTTCAGAACAAACTTAAAAAATATGTGATCATTTGTTTTTGAGGATCTGATAATACCAGAAGGAAGGAGTGTTCCGCTCCTCTGTGTATTTAATTTGTGCATCAGTGGCATGACAACCCACGTAAAATACTGCTTTCAAGGTGTTTAATTGTGCATATTATTATTATTATTGTTTCCAACATTTTTCATGAAAATGCTAAACTGGTTATTTGGATTTGCTGATGCCAGATTAAAATGACATACATTACATTCAATAGACATACAGACAGACAGACAGACAGACAGACAGACAGACAGACAGACAGACAAGAGACGGATAGATCGACAGGGGTGGGCACTCCCAACCGTAGAAACTCAAAGGTCAACCTGGCTGATCATGCAACATCTCAGTGTGTTCAATCAATAGGAAAAGTTATCATGCAAAGAGTTCAGCATGGTGCAAGGACTTTCAGTGCAAGACATCTCAGGTATCTCTTGGGTGGCAAGCAGATACAGTATACAATAACCGTAAAAATATAGATGAATAGTACCTCTGGCCTATCTTTCTAAACTACCCCATCTAAAATAGCAAAAAATATATCCAAAAAGGCATTCTATAAAAAATAAGTATTCTTCTCGGGTTTTATTTCTGGCCCCAATTGGAATCAATGCCATACTGAAAGGTCAAACTGTGCTCAACATGCAACATATCAATGAGACAATCAATAGCAATTCAGATAGTTTTACATTGATTATAATAAACCCTGAGGTCACGCTGAATATAATTATATGATTTATCAGTAAATTACTAATGTGCACATGGCTGCGGAGACTGTGCAAACTAAGGTTTCTTAGTGTTTACAACATTTCTCATTCTGCACATCCCTTTCCACACATTACCATATTACAGAGCACAGCGATTCAGCAAAGTATCTGGTCATTAAACCACTAGAAGGCATTTGGCATTCAGGGATAACTTCTGACCCGGCGTGAACCCCTACTCCTCAGCTCAACATTCAACATTCACTCAGCGTTCTCCCCATACGGTCTCATCCATTTTGACATTTGGAAGGAGCAGAATTGAAATGATGAAATATGCAGTGAAATATTCCATGTTGATTCATTATTAATTAACTATAAGGGTCCAATTGGGTTACATTTGTACATTCTCTGTGTTACAAAGGGATAAATACTGAAGATTTTTACTGTGTTTGCTAATATCACTTAAGTAAAAGTATCAATACTGCAATATAGAAATACTCTGTTAGAAGTAAATGTCTGGAATTAAAAATGTACTTGAGTAAAAGTACCAACACGTATATACGTGTTGGCATCAAAATGTACTCAAAGTACTAAAAGTAAAAGTACAAAATGTTTGATTTTATTTTTTATTTGTTTTCCCCAAATAGCCACAGTATAAAATCGCGCTAAAGTGGTTCATGTATGTTTTAAAATATCAGCAAAGTAACTAGTAACTAAAGTTTTCAAATAATTGTAGTGGAGTAAAAGTACAATATTTGCATCCGAGATGTAGTGGAGTAGAAGTAAAAGTGGAAATTGGAAATACTCAAGTAAAGTACAAATAACTCAAAAGTGTACTATGTGTACTAAATAACAATGATAGCTTCTCTATAAAAACACACAGAAACACCATCTCAATTCAGACCACCGGCTCCAGTTAATGATCAACCTCTAACAACAAATTTCTCAGACCAATTTACTAACAAGCCCATGCATGACCTATAGCCACGTCCTTATTTGTTACGTAAACATATTCCCTGTGACATACATTTGCACCCTCAGACGCACACACACACACACACACACACACACACACACACACACACACACACACACACACACACACACACACACACACACACACACACACACACACAGGTTGACCTTTCCCTCTGAGTGTTATTAATCCATGCAGCGAGTATTAGGAAAGGTTAACGAGCTGAAAGGCCAGTGCCACTCACATAGAATACAAATAAGGAGAAACAGACCTTTCCATGGCCAAGGTAAAAGGGAATGGTCACCCGCCAGGAACATGACTTTAACTACTGTAACATTACACAGTGAAAAACTGGATATATACACGTATGGTCTCTTCGTATCAAGAGGAGCTTAATATTTTGAACTTCACACTCTGGTGTGAAGTTCAATGTATAGAACTACAGGTTGGCTGGCATTGTGTGTCTATAATGCTTTATAAACATATTAATAAGGCATTATAATCTAATAACACTGAACAATTATAGTTATTACAACTTATACAGACTAATAATGCCCCATAACAATAATCATAACACATTATAAAGCATTTTATAATTACTTTACTTATAAGGTCAAGTATAAAGGCATTGTATAAGGCGTAAAACACTGTTATAAAGCCAAAGGTCAAGTACAGTATCATAATACTAATTATAATACATAATTACTGGTCACTTGAGAGAAAGAGAGAGAGAGACAGACAGACAGAGAGAGAGAGAGAGAGAGAGAGAGAGAGAGAGAGAGAGAGAGAGAGAGAGAGAGAGAGAGTGACAGAGACCCTCGTGGCTTGGGAGTTTGGGAGCAACAAATTTGAGCACAACGGTGGGGGCCGAAAGTCAGGGGGGCCGAATTTACTATTCTGGCCCCCTGGTTTACAACTCCTAAAGGCGCTGATTCGGCTCATGCGACCTTCGCAACGCTCGACACGGCGACTTGCTTGTTCCTGCTCGCTCGCCGGTGTCTCAAGGTCGCCTGAGACGACGCGCCTCCATCATGGTTTTGTTAGATATTTTAGTATTTCAGCATGTACTAGTGATGCGTTTTGCATAATATGATGCAAAATGCATCACTGATGATGCAAAATGCATCACTAGTCATGCTGAAATACTAAAATATCTAAAAACACAGATTGAACACAAAAAATAACTCAGGATTGTGTTGATCGTGTCCCAAACAACAATAAAAGAAGATAGGGTTGTCCCAGAGGTGAAGTGGCCCTTTAAGCTAACACATGGTAGGCCAGTGCAGTAACTTCATGACTCAACTCAGTGACTGACTCAGTCAGTCAGTCAGTCAGCCAGTCAGCCAGCCAGTCAGCCAGCCAGCCAGCCAGCCAGCCAGTCAGCCAGCCAGCCAGCCAGCCAGCCAGTCAGTCAGTCAGTCAGTCAGTCAGTCAGTCAGTCAGCCAGCCAGTCAGCCAGCCAGCCAGCCAGCCAGCCAGCCAGCCAGTCAGTCAGTCAGTCAGTCAGTCAGTCAGTCAGCATCAGCGACATTCACATGAATAGGGCTGGCCCATGGGTCCAGACAAAGAAAAAAACGTTTGGTCATGCAGATGACAGATGACATACATCACCAATGACCTGAAACTGCCCTCTCCCGCTGTCTCTCCTGCCTCTCAATCTCTCTCTCTCTCTCTCTCTCTCTCTCTCTCTCTCTCTCTCTCTCTCTCGCTCCTCTCAAAATAAAGATAATATACATGACTCAAAGCTATAGAGTCAGGGAAGACATTTCTAGTCTGACGTAACAGGCAGACATGACCTGTAAACACTCTCTGTCTCCCCGCACAGCTTCTTTCCTCCTCTCTGTTCAAAGTAAACACCCCCTTCTCCTCGCCATGAAGCTAAGATGCATGACTTGGCTCAAAGCTCTGTAAACTTGGAAGCTACTAAAAATAGTTGCACGTACTAAAAAAGAAAAGAAAATCCCCTACATGACAGCATGATTTAGAACAGAGCACTCTCTTTCACCCGCTCCCTCTCTCCCTCTTTCCCTCGGTCTGTTCTTTCCCCTTGCCCTTTCTCCATTCCTGTTGCTCTAAGTGGGTCACTGTGTTGATGGTGTCAATGTGTGGACTCAGCAGCAACATATATGCATCAGTCATAACAACTGGACCGTGATGAGAAGGATTTCCCAGTGAGTCAGTGAAACGTTACCCTCTCTCCAAAACCCTCCTGGCCTGAGAATAGGCTTGAGAGTGATTTTTAAAAACCACTAATGGGATAACATTTGGTTGTTTGCTTGTGGCAACGGAGATACATTTACAGTAGAAAACATAATATTACACGTATACACAAACATGCTATGTATAGACATTGCTGCATGCATCGAGGTGAGGTTTGTCATGGCGGAGGATGCTTATGTTCTGGTGTACACATGTTGTCAAAGCATGGACGCCTGGCTCTTCACTAGCCTGGAAATAATCTCAGATACATTACTTTCCAAATAATCATAATCCTCAGCGGTATTCCATTACTGCTTCCTCATTTCGATAATTATGCTGGAACTAAACAATTATTATGAGTTACTGAACAGAAACTACCAGAAGAAAAGGGATATGTGTGGACAGATGGCTTCTCCACATTTGCATACATTAGTTTTTAATTATTTATTTTTTAAAACAACCCACCTGACCAATGAGCATTCAGTCAAGGTCTGAATGGTAGATATATTCTCAGCTACAGAACCAATCCTGTCAGCATCCTCTCACTTTATAATTAGCTAATTATAGAGAGGGGAACAAATAAGCAATGCTGATTATTGTCATGGCATTTCTGCTCTGTTTCATAGTACACAATGGAGAGTGACAACAAGGACACTATAGAGGAGAGAAACAACATGAGGACGTGAGCTGGATTCGTTCTCATGACAGCGCACGTATGTATGCACCATATACTGCTGAGATAGCCCACTGTTGCGCTTTAAGGGTGGATGAAACTTTAAAAACCGTAACCAAATTCAACCACTAATTAGGCCCACTCATCCAAATATAGAAGGCTGTGGTGAAAGTTTCATGTTTTGAGTAGCCTTGAAGCATCCGCAGTCCCCAGACATGTAAGCATTTGGCTGGTATGGCAACTTTGGGGCTTAATTAGCTTCAGAAGTCTTGGAAGGTCATATTAAAATAAGTTGAGATGGCAAAGCAATATTGTAATGAGATTTGAAGATGGTTAATACAAATTGAGAGTGTAGCTTTATGTGTGAATCAAAGCCCTCGGAAAAAGCTGCACATGCATGCGGGGCTGCACATCCTGCTGTGGATGTAATGCCATCTCCCAGTGGTGTCACAGTAGGGATGGGACCATATGAAAATGTCATATCACGATTATTGTGACAAAAGAAATCGCGATTTACGATATTATCGCGAATCCATTATCCTGGGGTGGAACATTTGCCAAAAAATAGCCAATCTACAAGCTCACAACGCGTCTCTCTCAAAGACATAGAGTGAAAAAGACAGAGTGAAAAAAAGACTGTATCAAGTACGTATATTATAAGTACCTTTTACCAATTATAGAGGGTTTAAGTGGTACCGGATATGCAGCTCGTCAAATAAAAGGTGAATTGATCCCAGTGCATGACGGAGAACAATATCACGATAAATTAAATTTCCACGATACGATTATTGTGAGTGTCTTTTATCACGATAAACGATAATATCGTGTATCGTCCCATCCCTATGTCACAGTATAGCCTACACATCCATACATGCTAGTCCACTGACTCCAGTGCTATGTAACAGAACGGAGCAGTAAAAAACTGGTACAATAAACAAGCCTTAAAGACTGGTAGCATTTTAAAATAATTAGCTGCACCCTTCAACAGCCTGGATGCCCCATGCTGATTAATGATATGCAGCTCAACGCACAAATGAAGTCAGAGGCACATGGACTTTTACTACGACCTTCTGAAAAGCAGATTTGTTTGTGCTGGTCTTTAACTACCACCAGTAATAAACACTATGTAATCCCCTTTCTGTTTACCTCACTGGCTCTCCCATTTAGCTTCTCTTTCATCTCGCACATGCACGCACGCACGCACACACCCACAAAATGTGACTCTGCCTCTGTCACTCACTCTGTTCCACTGAACTCCATTTCTCTATTTTCGAATTGCTTTCTAGTTTTGGTATAGCTCTTTGGGTATTAGTTCTCAACGTTTGAAAGTGTAAACAATGTTTTTTTGTTTGTTTTTTTAGGAGGGGGGGTGTCTGTATTTCTTTGGCTGGATGCGGAGCTAGGCCTTGAATCTAAGCTGCTCACACGGACAGATAAACTTTAAACACGAAAAGACCCCCATGGCTTCTTTCAACTCGTCTTACTACCATCTCCTCCTCTTCTTCAGTCCCCTTTCTCTCTTCCTCCTCCCCTAGCATCCAGCTGTGAGGCTCTTTGTTGATAAACCCACTTTTGAGTTCAGGAATCTGGCTGAAGGTTTTGCCCCCCCCACTAGAAAAGGAGGAGAGAAACAGAGACAGAAAGACAGACAGACAGAGAGAGCGGCTCTGTACTTGTACACCAAAAATAGCTGATCTACAAGCTCTATAAGCTCTCAACACGTAACACATTGTGAACTTATAGATCAGCTATTTTCAGTCACTGTTCCCAAGGTTCCCTGAGGAGTACAAACCATTGAGTGACCTCTACACCTACTGCACATATAAACATAGCTGCTACCTTTAAAAGCATTTTAAATCTGACATTTAAATCGACTGCAATCGACTTCAATGCCTTTCTACTGTGGCATCTGGATTCTTATGATCAGTAATAGTCACACAAGTTCAACACAACACACGCACGGAGGCACACACACAGGCACACACACTGTTAGGGATGACGCCTTACGTACACATGCACACACACGCGCGCGCGTGCGCACATTCATGCACGCACGCACGCACACAGCATCTCATCTTGGTGAATACTCGAGTGCCTATCCTATGTCTTCTGCGTGCTTAGCACTTCACACACAATCTGTTGTCTGCTTAAGGCATGGTGTGTGTACATAAGGGGGTGTATGTGCATGCGTGCGTGTGTGCTAGTGATGTAATTCGTTATAAGAATGAATCAGAAGAATAAATCGTGAACAATTCGTTAATTTCCTTAAACTGTTATGTCCACGCTTTCGCTCATACCCCTCGTCCCCTCCCCCTAATGTTCACGGGACAATCGTGCTATGAACGGTAAACGTGAACAAATCATTTGAACGGATCATTACTGTGAACGTGAACTAGTGTGTGGGTGCACATACGTGTTTGTGTGTGTGTGTGTGTGTGTGTGGGGGGGGGGGGGGGGGGTCTTAATTCAATGCCCAAAGAGTTGAGCATACAAAGTTCATGTCAATGGAAGAAAGGCTATGTGGCAGTACACGGAAAGAATGCTGACAATGTTCATTTGAACCCATTCCTCTACTAGGCCCACAAGCTCACATGTTTCCACAGAGGAAACTTATGTTTTAAATAACTTCACCTAGACAGTTTCAAGCTGTCAACAATAACACAGCTGCCCTGGACACATCGACCTTTTAAAATTGGGTTTACCGTCGTTGATCTGTTACCAGATCACGCCAAGAGGATGCTATAGGGAGAGGGAGAGGAAATCTATGCCCTCTAGTGGTTGCGTTCATACTCGAGAAGATTCTTGACGAGTTGTGGAAATGTGTAAATGAGAATAGTAATAATTTTAACAGCAGTGAACTATGACCTATGCAGAAATGTACCGATAATGTGCCATTACTGTAAAAGTTAAACATTTTACACAGAATTCCATCACTAGAGGCAGTGCTCAGGCTTCGGATATGAACAGTAGTAAAAGTAATTTACAAGTAATAGCCTAATATAAATAGATTTTTCAGCTTGAAGCTAGGAGAGGTCTCAGTGAAATATCAGTGCTTAAATAGACTATGACTCGCACCTCTCCATCACTGAATCCAGTTTAGCGCCCGTTAACCCGTTTCTCATTCAAAAAGAGCCCAAAAAAGAAATTATTTTACAAAGAAAACATGATATTTTCCTATATTCTCCTATACGGTATGGTTATGTCCACACAAAACTAAAGGGCGTGTGTGTGTGTGTGTGTGTGTGTGTGTGTGTGTGTGTGTGTGTGTGTGTGTGTGTGTGTGTGTGTGTGTGTGTGTGTGTGTGTGTGTGTGTGTGTGTGTGTGTGTGTGTGTGTGTGTGTGTGTGAATGGGTGAATGTCATGCACATTGTGAAGCACTTGGGATTCATTTCGTCTTGATTGTGCTGACACAAACACAGCTTCACGCTCCGCAGACACAATGTCATCACCTTTACATACGGTGTGCACAGCCGTGCACCCATCAAACACAATGTTTAGATGACATACTCACACACTCACATACTACATGCCCCCCCCTTCCCTGCTCTCTCATATATCGTAGCTGTTGGGCAGAAACCTCTACTTTGTTTTTTTTGTTTTTTTGATTTTCTTTTTATGATGCCATACTTGTCATGCTAAAGTCTCACACAAAAGTAGCAAAAGTGTGTCTGTGTCTTTGTTTGTTTGTTTTTTTACAAATATTGAAGCATTAGAATGAAAAGTATTAATAAGAGCTTGTGACTAACACAGGCTCATTCTTTTTCCATTTCCTGAAAAGTAAAGGTTTAAGACATGGATGGTACGGTATGCCTCTTGGCTCCCAGAGTAACACCTGATGTTGGCAACGTATAGAGCTGAGAGCTACGAGGTGCAACTTTTGTGCCTGCAGTGAAAAGCTGAAATCACACTTTGTCGTAGTTGGATGGAAACCTTGTATGTCCAAAACCATTCCTTTTTTATAACTATTTAAAAATAACCTTTAAAAATAGTGACCATAGCCTATCTACAATCTGTTATTTTCCACCATACTTTTGTGCGACACTCTTGTATGCTGAACTAGGGCAATAATGTACCCCCAAAAAACTAAACATAGGAGGTTGAAATATGGAGATACGAGGTTTCTGACCGACAGCAGCGACTTGCAGAGTTTGTGCGTGCGTGTGTGCATGCATGCGTGCGTGTGTGTGTGACGCGTGTGGGCGGGTGCGCGTTGACAGCTGGTACTCCTTCATAATAGGAACTGGGTAGGGGTTAGGTGGCATGTGACAGAGTGTGTGCACTGTCTCACTGGAGTAGGGGGATCTGCTCTCCTTTCTCCTCATCTGACAACAACAAGCCCCCACCCGCTGGGCTTGTTTGTATGTGTGCTGCCTGCCACCAACAGACAGAGGGAGAATGCCATTAACCCATCCTTTACATCACATGATATGCAGCATATAATCAGGCCATTGACTATGACTCTGCGCTTGATCTGCACTTAATTATGTGTCTTGCTACGCCATGGTGTTAGTGGGTGTGCTACGACATAACACGTACATTATTATAGCTAACATAAGGATTTCTCTCTTTTTTAAACTTTTTTTTGTTTTAATTGTTTTGTTGTTCAAGTAGCTCAATAGAAGCCTTCAATGGAATGCTTAGATGCAGGGGTCGTTGAAAAACTAACAAAACGAAGAAAAAAAAGGAGGGAGTGAGATTGTCTCAACCCAGGGGCGTCAATTGGGTATGGCAGGGGTATGCAGCTGCCATACCCTGGGTCCAGGGGGGAGAATACATAAATCCATGAATGTCTCATTGTCTATCTGCTGGTTATGTTGTTAAATTACATTAAAATAACTACAAATGCAAAATTTAACAAGGTATTATAATTATATTCTCCACACTTGTATTCTCCCCATCTTGACAGAATGGTATATTCCCAGGTTCCGCAGGCCAGCTGCACAGGTGCAATTCATTATTGCCATATCCAGCCCAAGAAACCATAGACATTTTGGGGGGAAAAATTAATATAAAATTAATATAATTAATATAAAAAATAAATCATGCCTGTTGCTAAGGTATGGCAACATGACTGGTGTCTTGCACGCGCGCGAGACACCAGTCATGTTGCCATACCGTACCTTTTTCTGAACTGATGCCACTGTCTCAACCCCATAGCCAATGATACAATAATAATAATACAACAATCCATGAAAAGAAGTAGAAGGAGAATGGCTTCTGTGGCCTAACTGGCAGAGAGAACATGAAATCTGGTCCAGTGGTCCTCAAGATTATTACACAGGCACACACAACTATAATAATACAGTATGAGTGTATTTTTAAATGGGTGCAAGTGAATGGACAAACAGAGAAGAGACCGGCTGAGGACAGCTGGTGAGCTCATATTGTGCAGGGTAGGATGTGGGAGTTTGATGAACTCATATGGAGAAGCACTCTAAAACAGGGTTCTTCAACAGGGGGTCCGGGACCCCTAGGGGGTCCTCAGAGTTACTACAGGGGAGCCACCAAATCTTTGTGATAGGATCATTCTTTTAAATTAACAACTGGAATCCTCGCATCCCTATTCTGAGGAAAACATTAGTATAATGTCTACCATAGGTTTTTATGTAGAGGTAAAAAAAAAGAGCAGACCAAGTACAGAGTGAAAGGTCAAGTTAACTAAAAACACAAATCCAACATAGACTGTAGACAGTGCTGTCAAGCAAGTCTATGAATCTATCTATGAAATCGATGAAAATCTGCATCACACTTTTACACACGCTTCATCTCTCTCTCACCTTGGCCTGAAAACGTTGAAGAACCCTGCTCTAAAACATCAATATGACCTGGTGCAACTGAACCGGTGCATGGATAATGTACGGGGGGGGAACAGAGCTATATGTGTACCAGACTGTCAGTCATTTGTAGTCTTATTCAGCGGTGAACAATGGGCCCAGCTCCACCGATCAATAAGGACAGACACATGTGACAGCTAACTTCAAATGATTAAGACTGCCTCGGGCCACGTTAAGCTCAGTGCAGAGTCACAGGCAGAGGCACATGCGTAAACACACACACATGCACGCACGCACGCACGCAAGCACGCACGCACGCTCACACACACACACACACACACACACACACACACACACACACACACAGACACATTATGTCAGAGAACACAATGGTATTCATTAACTGTCAGTCAGTGATTCACTTCTGTTGTCTATTATTTATCGCTTTTAATTATTCCAACACTAGTGACAGCCATCGTCTTGCTGTGTGTGTGTGTGTATGTGTGTGTGTGTGTATGTGCGTGCGTGCGTGCGTGTGTGTGTCACAAATAATCCTGCTTTACGTAATTGAGTGATTGGCAGTTTTGGGTGTGATGAATGGCATTTAAATAAAATGCAGTATGCTCACGGGGTGTGGATCTTTGAAATGAGGGGACAAGACATGCCCTGGTCTTCTCCCCACACTTCAAATGAATATAATTCTCCTCCCTATACAGTATGCCTGTATACTTGCCTGCAGTCATATAGCCGGGAGCGTAACTGCATGCAGGAAAGAGAAAAATAGTGAATAAATGGATAGAGGATGGTTGTAAGAGAGAAGGAAGGAAGGAAGGAAGGAAGGAAGGAAGGAAGGAAGGAAGGAAGGAAGATGAGGAGATTGGGGAAAGAGACTTGAACAAGCCACAGCATAGATTATTATCCCTCTAGGCCAGTGTTTCTCAACCTGTGGGTCGGGACCCAAATTATTTTGGAGGGTCCCCAGATGATTAACTTAATGTGCAACATTGTTTTCTCACTCAACAGTAAACAAACCTAAAGTTTGAGTCTATAGAGGGTACAGGCACATTTCTAAAGTGACAATTTAAGGACTCTTGAATACCTCTAAAGTGACAAATTAAACATTGGCCAAACTGTCAAATATTAAAGGCAGAAATTGTGAAAATAGCCAATCTAACGCCTCGCAACTGCTATTTTCACAACATACAAAATGTAATGCCTCAACTCTTAGTGCTCGTCAGGGTGGGGGGTCCCCAGTTAAAATATCATTATTCTGGGGGTCGGTTGAGAACCACTGCTCTAGGCATATGGATGAATAAACAGAGTTTGAGGTGGAATAAGAACTAGGAAATAATCCAACTGCTGGATTTCAATGAAACTTTCTGAGCACATTCAAGCTCTCCAGAGGATGAACCCAACCGTGACCTTTACTCTGTCTGGTGCACCCCGCTGCCACAATGTTAACGTTGCACACAATATTATCACAATATAATTGGCAGATTGCAGGATATATAAAACCTAGGCGTGCTGACTTTGGTGACCTCCTGGCTTTCCCATAATGTTCCAGGCTACCATTTTAGAGCCAATCTGTAGATTTCTTTGTCAAGGTAGATCATTTTATATTATATATACAAGTCACTTCCAGTTTGCATTCATGCAACGCTGAAGAAGGCCGAAGGGCCGAAACGCGTCCGTACACTGTCCATTGAGGTAAATAAAATCATGTAAAAAGGATATTCCTTGAGTGCTGGCGACTACTTCTTTTTCATATTATATATCACCAAAAAGCTTTTGCTGTTGTTTACAATGTGTAATGTCTCTCTCTCTCTCTCTCTCTCTCTCTCTCTCTCTCTCTCTCTCTCTCTCTCTCTCTCTCAGATGGCAATGTCATCCTGTTAGGTGTAAAGCGCAGGACAGCCTCTAGGGGCCACTAGCGTGGCTTTCAGGCTGTAGTGTTCAGGGAATATTTTGTCTGTTCAATCAGAGAACATGATATTCAAAATAAGCTTTTTAACAAACTCCAAAATCCTGAGTTAAGCTTAAAAGGTTTTTAAATCTGTGGTAACAGATTTCATTAAACAGGTTACATTGTCCTGAGACATTCAGGGGACCTAGGGGACCTATTGCCGATTGGCTGTGGCAGGTCACATGGTAACCGAGCTAGGCCAATGGCAGGCGCGTAAAAAAGCTGCAGCTGGGAACAGTGCAGTAGTGGGAACAGTGGCAGACAGACACAGAGGAGCAGGACACCAGACAGAGGTACTGTAAGTGTATATTGACAAAGAAAGGCCATTAAACATGTTTAACGTTGTCTGTGTAGAGTAGACAGTCATATATATGTTGTCTGTGTAGAGTAGACAGTCATATATATATATATATATATGTATTTTATTTTGTAGTAGCCATCATGGACGTTTTCAATGCAAGATCCAGTTATTAGACCAAGCCCAATGGGGCCATCTGTTGCTTGCTTACATGGTGCATGCATATCTTGTCAAATGCTAACAACCATGCACTTGTGTGATTTCTAATTGCACTTCTGGGACAGTCTAATTCATGCTTTGTATCAAGACGTCGTTTTGTCTCGAAAATAGCAGACCTACAAGCTCAGAGCATGTCGCAGATTCTAGACTTTGTGAGCTTGTAGGTCTATTTTCGGCGCTCAACAGTCAAGCAACAAAGTCTAACCTATAAAGCATGCTTCATGTCCAACGTATCTAATGCTATTTTCGTACCTTTATTTTGTTGTCAGCCTGCAAAATTGGAGGTTCTGCTGCCGTTGCTGAAGATACAGCCATTTCCAAGCCTTCCTTGTCAATTTATTTGAAATCATAAATGATCTAAATAAAGCTATTCATGCAGACAGGTCTTGCTTGTTACTTGTTGTTCATGTATGGAAACCCAATTCTGAGACGTTGAATTTTAGAAATGTAAATGAAAATCCCAAACAGCAGAGCTGTCTATGTATGCATTTGCTCAATCATCAAACATAATAATTCTATAGGCCCTACTTGATGTAGATGGGATTACATTTGAACAAAACATAAATAGGTCTGTCAAGGAATATTTGCAAGAGCAGTTCCTTGTTATATGCTCATACATTATACAAATAACCTGAAGTCTACATTTGTCATAATATCCAGCGGCAGACTGATATTGAACATTTATAGTAATACTCACAGCACAGGTGATACATTAAGCTAGGTATTTTACCTACATATTTCTACATTCTACACATAGTGCATATCCAAATAAATGTCCAGGCAAGTGTCATAACAGGCTTTATTTGTAGACCCAGAGGTTGCATTTTGACCAGAAGTCAAGTGTGTCCAACACAAAATCTGCATTTCATTTCTACATGAATGTTCTCCCTAAGACGCTGATGCTGTGAGTGCACTGGTATTGATGCAAACAGGATGGAATACAGCTCTCCATGGCACTTCCTAAAAGGAGCTTCTGTCCCTGGCTGCTGCAGGCCCTGTGGGAGAAGAGAAAAAACAAACATCACAACACTGAAACAACAATAATGATTGAGCTAATTATGAACCCTTTACAATTGTAAGCCAATGTTTTCAAACAGTCCCTTTACTTAAAACAAATGGGAAACTGTGTCTGACAGCATTCTTGTTACTGCTATTAAAATATCAATCAATGTAAATTGGCACCCTTTGTTTGGCTATATACCCTTAAAATTACACAAGGGCAAAACATCTATTGTTTATAAAGTACCTGGAATGCAGGCACACACCTAGAGCACTTAGCACCACATCATCTAATTCTAAGGCTTACGAATCATGGTGTCAGGTCTACTATATTGTGTTGCAAATTAATGTCCTCTGACTGATGGTCCCTTTTCAAACGAGCTGTAGATCAACCATTTCAAACAGCCTATAGGTATAAAACAGGACTAAAGTGTTCTATGTATGTTTTATAATATTATGTATTATAATGGATGCATCTAAAGTTTTCAAATTATTATAGTGGAATACAATTACAATATTTTGATCCGGGATGGGGTAGAAATAAAAATATGGCTACAAACCCGTACTTAAGTACAGTACAGTGAGTAAATGTACTTACTTTACACTATTGATGTCCGGCCATACCACGCCAACAAGAACTGTTGATCATCACATTCAACTGCCATAAGTGGTTGAAATATAGGACCTATAGTTATAGTTATTATAGTGCCCATGTGGGAATGTAGCTCTGGTCCGTTCCTCCACTAACGCTATGGACCAGAGCTAGTGGGAATGATGCTTTACTC
The DNA here is from genome assembly GCF_963921795.1 of Nannobrachium achirus. Lineage (NCBI taxonomy): Eukaryota > Metazoa > Chordata > Actinopteri > Myctophiformes > Myctophidae > Nannobrachium > Nannobrachium achirus. Next base: position 45,466,802 of record NC_137811.1, on the reverse strand, counting down.
TTTGTGATCGGTTGAACGTGATAAGCAGTTCTTGTTTGCGTGATATGGTCGGACAATGGTGTAAAGTAGCTACATTTACTCCAGTACTGTACTTTGCAGACATTATAGCCTAATACGATATTACATTGAGCACTGTAGCCCTACTTTATACGTCTGGATTTACACGGCGCGATGCAACACTATCGTGAGCTTGTAGTCTATTTTCGAACATTTTGGACTTACTTTTTGATGCTTTTAAGTAGATTTTGATGGCAATACGTTCCGGAGGATTTCTACATTGCAGTATTGATACATTTTGGCCACTTGTTACACCACTGCCAGACAGATAAGACTGTAAATAACATTGATTTGCTTACCAATACGTTGTATGGTATCCTTTAGCTTCGATGTAGCTGCTGGATGCTAGTGAATCCTCAATCCGGTGAAACAAAAACAAAGTCAATTTACCTTGGGCTAAAAGTTGCAATAGTACAGAACACTATGACAGCAGAGAAAACAAACATGAATCACCTTGGCGAAATGACAAGCACAAAACTATTGCGGTCGTAATGAAATGGTTTCTCTGGCTGAAGCGGCTCCGTCTATTTCCTGGTGGCTGAAATAAACGTCCATATAACATCTGCATTCGGTAGTTTACTGGTCCGAGTAACTGCTGCATGTGAAGTTATTCTTATCAGGCTCGTACTCTTATCAGGCTCGTACAACGACGTAATCCGAAGTCTTGTATTTATTAAACAAATGAGCAGCAACAACACAGCAGTGTAACTCAGCAGTGTGAAGCAACAGGCCAGTCAATACTGCGGTGCGGTAGATCGCAACAACCTCCCAGGTCCATCTCCCGCGTCCTGTGTACGTCGTCACATCCGGTTACTACAAAATAAAGGCACTCCTTAATATTATCCGAATAATACCACATCTCCCTTTCTTTGAGAACAAAGGGTGGCCCACATAAATGCAACAAGTTAACTTGAGGGTTTAAACCATATGGCTAACAATCATCAAAGAAAAGGAAACAGTCTGTTCTTGAGAGATTATTCTATAAATAAAAACGACCTGCTCATTTCATGGCATAACATCTCAGCAGTGTGAAGCAACAGGCTAGTCAATACTGCGGTGCGGTAGATCACAACAACCTCCCAGGTCCATCTCCCGCATCCTGTGTACGTCGTCACAACCGGTTACTACAAAATGAAGGCACTCCTTAATATTATCCGAATAATACCACATCTCCCTTTCTTTGAGAACTAAGGGTGGCCCACATAAATGCAACAAGTTAACTTGAGGGTTTAAACCATATGGCTAACAATCATCAAAGAAAAGGAAACAGTCTGTTCTTGAGATTATTCTATAAATAAAAACGACCTGCTCATTTCATGGCATAACATTATCATCTTTTCTTTTGTGACACAAGACAAGATTTTGGAAAATAGCGTACAATCAATACACTTATTTGAACACCTTACGTTACTACAAACGTTACCAAATAACGTTTGTAGTACAATCACAAGTACACCATTGGTGTGTGATGTGAATGTGGTTGTAATACATTGCATTATATGTGTATGTATGTCTGTATGAATGTATGTAAACAGCATGTTAATCCGATCAGACGTCATTTTCTGTTGTTTTTCCAGCCATGCGACCCCATCGGTTGCGAGGTGTACTGCACTTAGATACATTAATACCTTTTTAAGGAAACGACGACCGATCGGATTAAAATGCTCCTCTTTAAATAATACGATCATTACGGGACATTCTGCTGGAGCGTACCCTATGGTGACATCCGTGAGCCTTCACTAAGCAATTTATCTTTGTAATCTGACCGTTTGTGTAGACGTACGTAGCAAATTGGTTAAACTGCTCAACAGCAGATTGTGTTGACGCAGCGTAGCGTCTTTACATTTAGCGATCTACAAGGTCACAACGCATTGCGGTGCCACACGTTGTGAGCTTGTAGATCTGCTATTTTCAAACATTTTGTACTTTTACTTTTGGTACTTTAAGTACATTTGGATACCAATACCTTTGTACTTTTACTCAAGTACATTTTTAATTCTGGACTTTTACTTGTAACAGAGTGATTCTACATTGCAGAATTGATACTTTTACTTAATTATAAAAATGTAGGTACTTTTTCCACCACTGTGTAAACGTTTGTGTTCTCATGCCAATAAAGCTTCTTTGAATTGAAGATTGAATTGAAGATTGCTCCCCATGTGGCTACACTAACGTCAACACACCAATCCACAGATTTTATATTGACTGCGTGTCAATTCTTGTTTAATTTCTTTTTATTGTAACAATGTAATTATTCTGTGCCAAATGTCTTGCTCCTTAACACCCACCTTAATACAATTGGATTTGAATGTATTAGATCAGTGGTTCCCAAACGTTTTAGCTCAAGACCCAAAAGATTGGTTAGGTGTTTGCCCAGGACCAAGAAGTAGTGAAAGAAGCCAAGCTACAAGCTCATAACGTGGCGTGAACCGAGCTTGTAGATCTGCTATTTTCACTACTTCTTGAACCTTTTAAAAATGTATTTATAAATTTTTCTTGTTTTTTTTTTATTAAATACATTTTAAAAACTCTTGGAATTGTTTTGAATTGACGAAAAGTTGTGATTTCTTTTGTCTAAACGTTTTAATCTATTGAAACATTTGTAAAACCATGAAAATTGTTCCACGGCCCACAAATGGGTCCCGACCCACGGTTTGGGAAACAGTGTATTAGGTCATTTGCAACGGCAGCATGTGCAGATGTTTGAACACGCTATATGTGTCGTCTCCATCAGATGCAGTGGTTCCCACACCACATCCATAGAAGTAACTCCAACATTGAGGTCAAAGTTGAATAAAGGGTAAATATATAAAATAAATAAATGTATTAAAAATAGCCAGCTTTCCAGATGTGACTAATGAAGTGAAGGTCTTGGCTGACCCCTCCAACCTACACCAAGGCTTTATGACTGAGAGCTATGGAGCCCTGGGGCTGTCTGTGTGTTTGTGCATGTGTGATTGAGTAAGACAAAGGTGTGTGTGTGTGTGTGTGTGTGTGTGTGTGTGTGTGTGTGTGTGTGTGTGTGTGTGTGTGTGTGTGTGTGTGTGTGTGTGTGTGTGTGTGTGTGTGTGTGTGTGTGTGTGTGTGTGTGTGTGTGTGTGTGTGTGTGCGTGCGTGCGTGCGTGCGTGCGTGCGTGCGTGCGTGCGTGCGTGCGTGCGTGCGTGCGTGTGCGTCTGTGCATGTGTGCACACTGTGTGCGTGCGAGCACAAAATATAGGCCTATGTGTGTAGCAAGTGTGTCTCTCTGCACACTCAAAGTAACATGCCCTTAGGCTGTGACAGACGGACTCTGGGCCGCATTGCCCACACACCCCACTGCCTCGCTTAATAGTGCATGAGATGAGAACATTTGGACTTCAAAAGGGCCCCTCTCTATGGGAAATTGAGTTTTATGGCGTATGTGGCCTTCCCCGTTTTGAGACAATGGCTCCAACAGTTTGAGACTATTGAGGGGAAAACCCCAGGCTCTCACTGGAGTTCTAGTCCCGGCTGCTTTGACTAATAAACTAGTTAACACACACATTATGTATGCTGACTCCAACACATACACATTAAGTGCACACAACGTCCACAAATGCAGGCACATATGCCTGCACACATGTGCATGCATGTAAATGGAAGAAAAACAGGCACAGATGCATAGAGGCATTAGATATATTTCACACACATAAACATACGGATGGACAGAGGGACATAATATAGGCAAGTCCCACTCCCCCACCCACACAGGCACGGATGCATGCACACAGACACACACACACACACACACACACACACACACACACACACACACACACACACACACACACACACACACACACACACACACACACACACACACACAGAGGGGGGGCATTTTAAAGCCATGAAATGCCAACATTTGACATAAACTGAAATGGCTTCAGACACGCTTTCAAATGCGATCAGTCTCATCCTTCTACACAGAATAGTTCAGGAGTCATGTCCGACGATGTGTTAATCAATAGTTACCTTCTTCACCTTGACCTTTGAGGACCACGTTGCACCATAACTCACATACTGTGTATAGTACATGACGTTTCATGGCCTTGATGAGAAATACAGTCTGTTGGAGTCATTGTGGACAATGACATACATTCATATGTATACATGACAGCCTCATTGCATTAGTTATGTAATCGCTTAGCAGCTCAACTGATATGCATACAAAACAAATTAAAAACAATATATCCTGTGTGTGTGCAGACGGTAAGATGTGTCCGTCTTTCTCATTGACATCCACAACCAACGATGCATCGTAAAACACACAGCTCCATAAAACCAAGACACAGGGTGTGCAAAACACAATCTATGAGATAAGTAGATTGACCAGATAAAAGCAACAAGTCTGTAGTGAGTTCAACAAATAAATCCACTCCATTCAGAGAAAACCTTAACTGCACTGAATAAAGCCAAGGAGAAAGATTGACCACTTTCAACCTAGCGTCCCTATTTTGGGCATTAAAAAATAACTCAAAAATAGCTGATCAACAATCTCACAATATGACGCGTTGGGAGCTTGTAGATCAGCTCTTAAATAGAGCCTATGTGGTTAATAATGTCTCCTAACCATTGAGACAATTGAAGCATGAATAATGCCAGGAAGGAATCCACCCTAATAAGGAGGTGATACACATTTTTTTCACTCAGGATATCTATCAGCGCTGAAGATTTTGTACCGCAAGTCATACCAGACTTACAGTATATTGATATAGACTTCAATGGTCCCAGTTTGTAAAATACATTTCCTAGGTGAGACCGGTGTTTAGTCCATCTGTCATATAAGCCATCAGTGGTTCTCAAACATTTACATTTTAAAGTCTCCCCTTAACTCTGACAGTGTACACATGGAACCAAATGGACCTGTTAGGGTCCATTTGGTTCCATTTGTACACGGTCAAAGTTACTCAATTTAGACCCCCATTAAGGAACCGAGAATCCCTGATATCCACTTAAAGGACAGAAAGGGTCATGACCACTAAAATAAATAAATAATAAAACAGCTAAAGACATGAACCTGGAATAAACCTGGATAAACTTGAATACTGTACACATATAGCCATTTTACTGGTGGGGTTTTCCAGTGTAAAATATTGCCAAATTGCTGACATTTCGCTAGCTCTGACTAAGGTTACACACACATTAGCAGCACACACGTTGTTTTTAGAACCAATGAGTCACCATGGTGGTATGTTGGTTAGACAAACCACCCTGTTGCTTTAGTCACTGGTTTACTCTCTAGTGTCTATCACTGCCAACATTCTGCTGAGGTAACACCTGGAACCATGCCCTGGCTGCTCTGAGGATGATGTCTCATGCAGCGCTCACTGCAGTCTGACCTGTCTAGCTCTACTCACACATTGCTGACATTGTACATATCTCAGGAGGACATGAAAAGAGACATATTCCGCAGTATCTTATAGTCATGAATTAACTCTTTACTTGAACCCTATAGCATCTATCTGGGGGCTATTTTCTGAGAGGATATGTTTTAATGTAGAGCAGAAACAGGAAGAGTTCTAGTTCATATAGCCCTTGGGAATCCTGTCAACTATGTATGGGTTTTATATTGTTAATACCACAGTAGCTGACTGTAATTACATACATAAATATCATATATATTTTCATCAGCAGCCCTTTATCTAGGCCTATTCCAAATCACAAGTCACAACTTGATGGATATATGTAATTAAAAGAAATGGCAGAGTGATATTTACAACTAACCCTTATCCCTTTGTGAATTGACTCAATTGCGTATAATATCCCTGAATTTCATCATTTCTTTTAAAGAGCAACACCATTGTTTGGTTTTAATTCTATGTTAAGAGAATCATTAGTCGGGTAATTGGATTGGCCCCCAAAGGTCAAAAGGGCAACTGAGAAAATAGCGCACAGAGAAGGCAGGATGCGTGTGCATATTATTATTTAAGTGATGGCATACCAAACTAAATGTATACCAACATTAGCATGTAATGCCTGTTAAGGTCAGCATTCCTCACCCTGCACCAGTCAAGGCAGGGTCAGAATTGCAGCATTGGATTTACATACAGCAATGTTAATCATATTCAGCAAAATGAATGTGGGAGGACTGGCTGTCTGGCTGGAAGCACTGTGTTCAGTCTTCTATGTTCTCTCTACAAGGCTACATGCCCACTCCCCCTCCGCTGGCCAATACCAGTACCTCGTCGTACAACGGTGTTGCACACCACAAATAGTAGATCTACAACACATTGTGACGTTGTAGATCAGGGTTCCCCAAATAGTTTTCCCCAAGGGCCGAATTATGTCTAGAGTACCAAGCCGAGGGCCACAACATTGCAGGGGCGACGGCGGCGTTCCCGCTATACTCCAGCGACTGCGACAGTTCAGATATCATCGTTGTCGGGTGAAAATCTTGTATGTCCAAAACCATTCGTTTTGCATTTATCATTTTAAAAATGATTTAAACTAGTGAAAACAGCCGATCTACAAGCACACAACGCCTCGCACCGCGAGGCGTTGTGTGCTTGTAGATCTGCTGTTTTCACTACTTTTGTGCGACGGCCTTGTATGATTTGCGAAAGAACGTACAAATTTGGAGATACGAGATTTCCACCCGACAACGACGTTATACTAGTGTTGTTGCTGCTCTTATACCACCATTATTACTGGGGTTGGTGTGGGCCAGACAATAGCCCCCCGCGGGCTGCAAATGGCCCGCGGGCCGCCTATTGGGGAACCCTGTTGTAGATGCTAGAGGCTAGTTTCTGCATGATGCGACACAGTTATATGCCGGTGTATATCAGGCCTAAAATGTACAAAGCTGTGCCGTTTCCCAGTGGATGTTACAAAACATCAACTTAAGTTACCACTCAGATGGTGTTTTTCATAGAGCAGCCTTAAAAAAGAAAGCGTGAAGCAAATTCAGTAAGGAATGTGATGGCTAAAAATATTGAAGTTGCACAGTTTCAGCATGAGGAGGAAATTAAATTGGTTAATTGGTCATCTTGTTAATGCATGAAAGAGATGTCCTACTTTGAAAACAATATCAAGTTATGGAAGCTTGGCTACCTTAAGGAGAAAGGTATGTCAGAAATGCACAAGCTAGCTGGAATCTGTTGAGAATTATGCGCTAAAAACGTCCTGTGTTTGTTTTCTTAATACTGGATGAGCCCACAGACACAAGTAACAGTAAGCAACTCATTACTTATATTGAATTTAGTTTTTTGTTTAGTTTTTTACAAAGTTGCAAAGTGGAAAGACATGAATGATAATGATAATGATAATGAATTTTATTTATATAGCACCTTTCCAGACAAGGTCACAAAGTGCTGTACAAGGCAAGATTAAAACATCATGTAACAGAGCAAAAACACTTATAAAACATAACGCAAAAAAAAAAAAAAAAAACAAAAAAAAAAAAACACAAAATGAGTCACAAATCATCGATTAAAAAAAAAGGTACTATCACATCACTATAAATTAAGAAAAACATTTCGTAAATAAATATGTTTTAAGCAGTGATTTAAAACGTGGCAAAGAAGCTGCTAATCTGAGGTGCACTGGCAGTGCGTTCCACAACTTGGGTGCCCGGGCAGCAAAAGCCCGGTCACCTCGGGTAACCATATTTGTATCGTGGCCTTTCAATAGGGCTGTATTTGAGGACCTAAGGGAGCGCCCAGGCTCATACGGGGGGAGCAACTCTAATAGATAAGTAGGGGCCAGACCATGTAAGGCTTTGTAAGTGATGAGGAGGACTTTAAAGTCACATCTATAGCTCACAGGTAGCCAATGGAGAGTAGCCAAAATAGGGGTTATATGGTCACGTTTCCTTGTATTTGTGAGCAGTCTTGCAGCAGAGTTTTGGATCAACTGTAGGCGGGATAGTTTTTTTTTGGTGAGACCGGAGTAGAGGGAATTGCAGTAGTCAAGTCGTGATGAAATGAGGGCATGGATTACCTTTTCAAGATCAGGGGCTAACAGAAATGGCTTGATTTTTTTGATGTTACGTAACTGGAAATAGCATGATTGGACAACGGTTGTGATGTGTTTGTTGAATGAAAGGTCTGTATCGAAAATCACACCCAGATTACGAGCTGCTGGAGTGATATTAGCGGAGAGGGGACCAAGTTGTGAGTGGAGGGAGATGGTTGAACTGGGGGGACCAAACAGGATTATTTCAGATTTTGATTCATTTAACTGGAGGAAGTTTTGGGTCATCCAATGTTTGATGTCAGCAAGGCAGGTTAAAAGGCGGGACATGTTACCGGAACCAGATGTTAGGGGGATGTAAAGTTGTGTATCATCAGCGTAGCAATGAAAATGAATATTGTGTGTGCGAATGATGTTTCCAATGGGGAGCATATATATGGAGAAAAGCAGGGGGCCTAAAATTGAGCCCTGGGGGACACCGCACGTGAAAGGGGCCTTAGTGGAGGCGGCCTCTCCTATAGCGACTGAAATGCTCCGCCCAGTAAGGTAGGAGCTGAGCCACTTCAGTGCCATGTCCTTTATCCCCACCCAGTATTCTAACCTCTCTATTAAAATGGGGTGATCCACCGTATCAAAAGCCGAGCTCAGATCCAAGAGGAATAGTACTGAGCAATCCCCCCTGTCTGCGGCAAGAAGTATGTCGTTGGTGACTTTTAAAAGAGCTGTCTCGGTGCTATGGAAAGTGCGGAAACCGGATTGGAATTTTTCAAAAACACTGTTAAAATTCATAAAAGAAATCAGTTGATTTGAAACTACTTTTTCTAAAACTTTTGATAAAAAGGAAAGTTTGGAAATGGGTCTAAAATGATTTAAAACAAGAGGGTCCAGAGAAGCCTTTTTTAACAAGGGCTGAACCAGGGCACTTTTAAGACTGGATGGGAATATACCAGTTGACAGGGAGCTGTTTATAATGGATAAAATAGAGGGGCCAACGGTGTCAATAACCTCCTTCAAGAATGAGGTGGGGATGGTGTCAAGAGAACATGAGGTGGATTTCATCTTATTTATTGTCTCCAGGAGTGTCACTAGTGAAATTTGTTGGAAAGTGGCAAGATGAGAGGCTAATGGTGGACCATAATCAGGGGCTCTAGGTACAGGGGGGAGCTGCAGTCTTATTCCTTCAACTTTGTTTATAAAATGTTGGAGGAACTCCTCACATTTTTCAGGGGAGGCCTCCAGAGGCTGAGTGGGCAGTGGATTGATAACTGAGTCAATGGCTTTAAACAGAACTCTGGAGTTATGGGAGTGTGAGGTGATGAGGTTGGAGAAATAGTTGTTTCTGGCCTCTTTGACAGCAGTCTGGTAACTAGCCATTAACGCTCTAAGATGGTCATAAGAGGAGGTGAGCCTATCTTTTTTCCATTTTCTTTCTACCTTTCTACAAATTCTTTTTAGTTCTCGTGTCTGGTCATTCAACCAAAGCATGGTTTTTGGCTTAGTATATTTAATTTTAAAAGGTGCAATGGAGTCAAGTATATGAGAGCAGGTACTGTTAAAATCATCAACTAATTCATCGACTGACAGTGAGGCATGGGTGGTGGAGTTTAATGGGGTAACTACGAAGGCCTGATGGAAATGATGACTAGAATTAGAGTCGAACGTCCGGGAGCGGGAGAATGAGCGTGGGATGGGAGCAGGAAGAGGGAGCAGAGTACTGAAGCGTACTGCTTTGTGATCAGAGGAGGGGAATTCTAAAATAATCATATTGTCCAGTGAGATGCCATGGGAGAGCACCAGGTCGAGGGTATGTCCCAGTTTGTGGGTGGGGCCTGTTACATGTTGTGTCAAATTAAAGGAATCATACAGTACAATAAAATCTTTAACAAATACAGATGAGGGACAGCAAACATGAATGTTGTAGTCGCCAGCCAGGATAACTCTGTCGTACTGGGACATAATAATTGAAAGAAGCTCAGAAAACTCATCTAAAAAACCTGAAACTTGTTTTGGTGGTCTGTAGATTAAAACACATAAAATAGGGTCTTTACCATTAATTAAAATAGAAAAAATCTCAAAAGTAGAAAAGTTGCCAAAATCAACCGGGGAACATTTAATATTATTTCTATAAATTATTGCTAGACCACCAGCATGACTTAGTCTGGGGTGATTAAAAAATAAAAAGCCCGGCGGGCAGGTCTCTAGAAGAGTTGCCACATCGCCTGGACTTAGCCATGATTCTGTTATCAAAAACAGGTCTGAATTTGTTGATGTAATAAAATCCCTACAGAGGAATGATTTGTTTGAAAGAGATCTAACATTTAGCAGACAGAACACAAATGGTGAAGTGACAGGGGAAACTACAGGTGAGGTGACATGTGTCAATGTGCGGAGATTAGAAAGAACGACAGCTGACAGCGGTCTTTGTTGTTGTCTAGGTCTAATTATTGTTTTTATGTTAAATGTATTTGTTTGGATAGCAACCTGGCTTATATTATTATTTAGGTGGGAGTTTGTAGTCAAAACTGTCTCACTAGACGGAGGAGGTCCGCCCAACCACAAGGGGGCGCTGTAGTGAGTTTGTGAGATGGTATGTCCGTGGCCAGAAGTGAGTGAGGTAGTGTAATCAGACTTGGTCCGGTCAGCTGTGGTCACAAACAGTCAATGTTGTGCTATCGTTCCAATGGCTAAAGAGCGACGAAGATTCCCCGCAAGCATTTGGCATCCAAGCTTGCTTGGGTGAAGACCATCGTTTGCAAAAAATGATGGCCGTTCCCAGAACAGATAGAAATTGTGAATATAGTGGACGTTGTGAGAGTGACAGGCGAGTCGGAGCCAGTGGTCCAAAGACAGTAGCCGGCTGAGATGAGCGTCCCCACGGCGCAGTGGAGGAGAGTACAAAAATAGAGCATGGAGACAAGCAACAAGAGGGAGCCACCAAATGAAAGACACAAAGTAGAAGGAGAAAGAGACAGCCACAAAATGCAGCCACAAAATGCAATCTACAGCAAGATATGTATGTGTATAAATCCTGCCTATATGAAGCACAGCACTTAAAAGGGGAATCTTCCCGTCTCCCCATATAGAACAATATATGTTGCCCTGCCAGGGTATAAATGGAACCTCTAGGTACTGAGGCTCTTTGTTGCAAACTAAAAAAACTAAAAGTGACTGAAAGGGACCGAAATCAACCCAAAGACAACTGTCAGTAACACAACATTAATTCCAAGGAAGTTGAGTGCATATTAATATTGCGGCATAAAACAGTACTCCTGATGAGAGAATTGTGTAGGGGTGCCTAGTAGTTCAGCACGAGGGCCACAAGGGCTTGAGTTCAAATCCGATTCACGCCATGTCTCCCTTCAGGGGGATGCAGTAGCTGACCGAGTAGGGAGACCACCTGGGAACTGGAAGGTCACCGGTCGGGTTCACCGCATGGCCCACTCCATCTATGTGTTGAAGAATCCCTGAGCAAGACACAAAAGGTTCCGACCTGTGCAGCCTACTGGACCATATGAGCAGTCTTCAGCACAAGCTGTGGGTTAAATAAAGGCATATATCGTCGTTGTCGGGTGGAAACATTGTATGTCCAAAACCGTTTGTTTTTATCATTTAAAAAAATGAACTAAAGTAGTGAAAACAGCCGATCTACAAGCACACAACGCCTCGCACTGCGAGGCGTTGTGTGCTGTAGATCTGCTGTTTTCACTACTTTTGTGCGACGGCCTTCTATGATGAAGCAGGGCTTTCGGGAAAAACACACATTTGAAACTTGGTTTCTGCCCCACAGTTACGATATATATTTGTTCCTTTTCTCTGACCTCAGTTTCCCTTCTCTCTGGTACACTCTCTACTATCTAATGATGCAAAATAACAAAGAAAAGAAAGTCCAAACGCGGGAGGGACCTTTGTAACACACTGGTGACAAACGTGGAAGAAAGAAAGAGCCAGAGAGGAAAGCAGTGACAGAATATGTCTACGTGGGAGTGCCTGGTGGCACAGCTAGTCAGCAGACTGTCTGCATGCTCCCTGTGAACTGGCATGACCTTAGTTTGTGTCCTGCTCCTGTCATTTCTCTTCTCATCCCTCTAGGAATTTCCTGCCTCACAAGCCACTACCCCCTCTCTTGTCTAATGGAAACGTTGAAAAGCCCTATAAATATGTGCTAAACAAAGATGAATACAGAGGCAGACAGACAAAATTGCATGCAGACACTGGCATTTCTGCTGTTGGAGGAACCTGTGCATATATACATTTTAAAATGAAGGAGCACACACTGAGATGAGAAGGAAGAAAGACAGCTAGAAAGACTGCGAGGGAGAATTAATTAAAGACAAAGAGAGCTAGGCAGAACAGTCAAGAGTGCTTTCCTGCATATTTTCAATTATTTGGCTAATGCTTTGAGTCAGTTAAGAGAGAGAGAAACAGACAAACAGAGGGCACAGGACATGAATCAAATCCTCACCGGCCTTACAAGCCCATGGGCCTTGTGAGAGAAGAAATGACTGTCTATGACAAGGACAACTTGTCTTTCCCCCACAACTTGTGTTATGAGACTGTGAAACAAGCTGTGAGCCAAACAGCTTGACAGTCATTCACGCTGTAAAAAATAACGGGAGCGCGAAACGTTGACTTGCCAATTTACAGACACAATTCAAGTAACTTTCTCACATATAGCGAAGTGTAAAATAACCCAAAATTATAAATAATGTAGGATCTTGCCTTGTCTCTCTTGCCTTGTCTGAGGCTGTAAGGTAAAGCTAAACGGAAGTATATCCACTTTGATAAATTGAATGGCATTTACATGACTCGCCATGTTAGGCTTTTTTACTGTGTTAGAGAAACATTTCCTGACATTTGTTAGATGAATGAATAGCCTCAGAAATTTCACACAAACACTGGAATTGCCATTTAAAGGTGATGCAATGAGCCTTTCAGAGTAAAAAAAAAAGAATATAATAATAATAATTTTAGCATCACTGCTGTCACTGTAAAATTTGCATTTGTGCCTCTAGCATCACATTTCTGTCAGAGCAACAAAGAATGAACTGGCAGTGAACTGAAGAGGAGGTTGGCAGCTCAGTACTCTCCCTCTCTAGTGTGTGTGTGTGTGTGTGTGTGTGTGTGTGTGTGTGTGTGTGTGTGTGTGTGTGTGTGTGTGTGTGTGTGTGTGGGTGCGCGCTCGCGCGTGCGTGCGTGCACGTGCGTGCGTGCGTGCGTGTGTGCATGCGTGCGCGTGCTGAGACAAAATCAGACAGAGTTTAAGTCAAAGGAGGACAGAGAAAGCATGTCTGGGATGAAGAGAAAAGGCCTACCATACAAAAAGGGAGTGAGAGAGAATGGGATAGAGAGGCAGAGAATTTAAGCCAGATACAGACAATATAGAAAGAGAGTGAAAGCTTATCTTTCAGCCTCATCTGTGTGCATGCGTGCTTGTGTGTGTGTGTGTGTGTGTGTGTGTGTGTGTGTGTGTGTGTGTGTGTGTGTGTGTGTGTGTGTGTGTGTGTGTGTGTGTGTGTACGTATCACACACTGTCAGATGGCCTATGAGAGCATGGCATGAACTTGAACACAAACACGCGCACACGCACACACACACAGACGGCAATTGGATTACCTACCCAACCCAACTGGAAAGAAAGTTAGACTGATATACTGGGGCTGCCGTGCAATGCCAGTCCGCAAATGGTGCCTCACTCATTCTGGCTTTGGCATTGGGATAATTTCTGCAAAAAATATTTAAATAACTTTGAAGTTCATTTTAGCAGGAGCTGGGGACACTTACATTTCTCTAGTCTGAGGGATTATGTAATCAGATTAAGTCCAATTAAGGAGTTTACATGAGGTCAGTAGTACATTTCTGAGAAGTAATTTGGTCTTTTTTAAAAAAGAGGGTAACCTATTAAGCTGCTTGCAATATGAGACCCATGAATGTTTATGTTTATATGATTAAACCATTTGGGGTGCAACTTAATTAGTACCACTAATGACATGTTAAGCTTCATGTAGATATTAATATGTCATGGGTCTAGATTTAAACTTTGGTTGAACAGACAGTATTTTTAGTTTTAGTATTCATCATGACTATTACGCGTACTGAAGTGTAGATAGTGTGCATATGGAATATTAGGCCACTTCCTGAACATAATCTCTGACAGCTAGATTAAAGCGAACATTTTCTGCCTGCGCATGTAGAAGCTATGAGACTAATGCATAAGTGACAGCAGGACGTGATTCAAGCACTGAGCTTGAATCCCAGATGCACAAGAAATGTGTCAACTGCTACTGATTGGTCTTCTTCACATAGCTTAATGTTGATTTGTTCTGAACAGTGCCAGTGACTATTTACCAAACACTGTTGCGTGTGTGTGTGTGTGTGTGTGTGTGTGTGTGTGTGTGTGTGTGTGTGTGTGTGTGTGTGTGTGTGTGTGCGTGCGTGCGTGCGTGCGTGCGTGCGTGCGTGCGTGCGTGCGTGCGTGCGTGTGTGTGTGAGAGAGAGAGAGAGAGTGAGACAGTAGCTACTGTAACTACAAATCTGTCTAACAGGTCCACATATGAATCATAATCTAATTTTATTCAGCAAGGGAAGGGCATTTACATGTAGCATGACTTTGACCTTGTGAACCAGCACTGACAACTCACAACCATTAATGGCTTGCGGCTGACGCATAATAATCAGATGCATAAAAGGAGAAGGGCATGACTTGGCCTTATTCAACTCAACCACTTTCCCACCAGAGATTACATAGTGACCTAGTATGTGAAAACCTGAATGAAAATATGGTACGCCGTTCAATCTTTATTGCCTGTCATCCTCTCTCTCTCTCTCTCTCGAATGGTACAGTAGCCTACACATTTTTTGATGTTTGTCATCTCTAACTTTTTGCTTTATAGCAGGGGTCTTCAACGTTTTCAGGCTAAGGACCCCTTAGCTGAGAGAGAGATGAAGCAGGGACCCCCAGACTCCATATAGTTTCATCGTTTGACAGCACAATCATCAGTGTATTTTGGATTCATGTCAATTTGTGTTATCAGATATGTAACCACTTGAACCGTCAATACTTAATAAACTTGACCTTTCACTCTGTACTTAGTCTGCTCTTTTCCCCCTCTACACCAAACCTCTTTGCCGAAACTAGACGATCTACAAGCTCACAACACATTGCAGCGTGAGGCGTTGTGAACTTGTAGATCTGCTATTTTTGGCTAAAGTTCTCAGAATATGGACGTTAGGGTTCAAGTGGTTAATATAAAAAAGGAGAAAAAAGGTTTCTATCACACAAAGATTTGAAGGACCCCCCCGTAGTAACACTGATGACCCCCTAGGGGTCCCGGACCCCCTGTTGAAGACCCCCTCTTTATAGTGATAAGGGATACCAGGTTTTGAGCCCAACCGCTTTAGACTGTCTGTGCAAAACAGGAACTATATACTGTATAATTGAGCAGAGGACGTAGCTTGGGTTAATTCCACCCATTTCCAGGCATCCAGATTATCCCTTGCATTGGACTGTAAAATTATGTCATTCCCCCTACGGGAAGACCGCCTTTAGTCTGGGACATAATCTGTCTACGGGAAACCAACTCTTTTAGACTAACTGGCAACTGGCTAAAAATGGCGCACACATACAAGCACATACATACTGTACATGTATATGTTGTACTGTACTGTTTTATTTGCGACGCAATTACTATAAAAACCTCCAGATCATATAGCTGACCTGTTCTGACATCACAATGATGTTGCAAATGAATTACGTCTTCAGTCTGACATCATAAACCTATGGTGTCTATGAGGTCTGAAATCAAACAATCCCTTTTATGCCCATATATGGAGATCCCTGATGTCATCAATATTAAGCCCATACTGGGAATGCCAATATATGAACCTATTGTGGACAACTACAACAGACTAGCAGTTTGGAGCCGTATGACGTCAGACATCAGTCATCTCCATATTTGGGGAAATATGGACTAATTTTATACTTAAAACAACCAACCAGGTCTGTGCATTTTTTGGTCAAAGATGATCTAATGCCAAAAATGTGACTCTCTACAAAGGCATCTTAACTCATTGATCGCGACCCCCCCGATAAACCCGAGAAAATCCTTATGTAGCCCACTGCCTGTCTTCTCTTACCTTTAACGGGGGCGCGAGAGAGTATCCATCGTGCATGATTAGACCCCAACCATGCATCGTGCATGTTTACGTTGTCCACAGCTTCAAAACAAAAACAAACTGTGAAAAAACTGACAATCCGTTCAGGAACTGGCTCCTGTGTTGTATAAACAGTGTGTGAACCATCCCATGGCTCGGAGGGACGAAAGCTGCTTCCGGTCACCGGTTGCCATGGTAATAGGTCCGCGATCAAATGGGTCCGTGAAGAAACCGTTCCCAGAGGTTTAGTTCTGGTATTTTAGGGGGCGATAAAAATATATATTAGCTTAAATTCTCTGATTTCTCGGGCCTGGCAGAGAGCTACATAGACAGGTTTTGTTTTGGCAGAGAATAACCACATGAACCCTATTCTGTGGCAAACATTAAAATAGCAGATCTAAAAGCTTGTAGAACAGTTGTTTTCTGTGAAGATATTTAGTGTGTAGGGGGAAAAAGTAAAGGGGCTAGTATAGACCCCTGGGGAACTCCAGGGAGCTAGGTATATAGCGTTCAAGTGGTTAACACTTCCAGAAAGTATTTAGCCACATACATCTAACATATAATTTTGGAGATGTCTGAGTGTCTGTCTGTCTGTCTCAGCGTTTCTCCTCAGTGGCTGGAGCAATTGATCTGAAATCGCATCACCATCAGCATATGAACACACCTGACATAACTGTGAAGCCCGTTTGTCACTTTCACAAATCGTATGCTGTATAATAGCATTTTTATGGTGTATCTATATCTATTTAGCCTACAGTACCTTTTGTGACCACACATGTTAAGGGAGGGGCGCTGTTGTTCAGTGTGTGTGTGTGTGTGTGTGTGTGTGCAGGCAGGCGGGTGTGTGTGCAGGCGGGCGGGCTGGGGGGGGGGGGGGGGGGGGGGGGGGAACAGTATCTCTGTAGCCATTAAACGAAACGGGTTTCTTACATTGATGCTCCTACATCATGCAAGCACTAGTTAAAGTTACTTTCCATCCCTCATATACTGTATGCACAGTGCACATCTCATAACCCACACACTGCACATCATTTTGGAGCTCATATCTTTGAACGGGTAAGGGCTAGTTTTAGAAACAGACATATGTTTTCTGGAAGCTTTAAGGCATATAAAGTAAATAAATAAATGCAATCATTTTCTAACTCCAAACTACATGATAGCCAACTGTAACTGTAGTGTTTACAAACACCACAATTACAGATAGGGTTTTAAACAGCATATATATATATATATATATATATATATATATATATATATATATATATATATATATATATATATATATCCCTTCATTGTAAACAGGTTATCAGGGACCAGCTGGTGTATGATAACTGGTAGCTTATGTCTTATCTGTCTGCACTGCTATCTAAATCAGAGTTAGATAGGACAGTATACCACTGGATATGTGGACCTTTATTCCAACAGATTCAAGCACAGCCACAGCTACTGTCTATTTGGGTTATCTATGTTTTTATTCATGCCATATCTATCTATAAATGCGAGAAGTCTCTGCGTGTCTGTCTGTCTGTCTGTGTGTCTGTAATCCGCGTATCTCGAGAACCGTTTGTCCCACCGGCTTCAGATTCGGCACGCGCGTTCCCCGCCGCGGCACGGAGTGCAGTGCCGGGTCTCGACCCGACCCGACGCGCGGTTTTCCCGAACCGGCGCGAAACGTTCGGAATCTCCTTATGCGGGGTTGATTGTTGACATCAGGCTGTTCCGGAGGAAATCGGCGCTGACTCATTGTGACATCACTGCAGTGCCGGGCCTTGCCTCGACCTGACAGATATCGCAAGCACTGGGCATAAAAGGGACACAGACAGATCTCCATATATGGGCATATGGGCAGATACAGAGATCTCCCTATATGGGCATCCATATATGGACGACCCGACAGATATCTCCGTATATGGGCATAAAAGGGACACAGGCAGATATATGGGCATAAAAGGGACACAGACTGAGATCTCCATATATGGGCATATGGGCAGATACAGAGATCTCCCTATACGGGCATACCTCGACCCGACAGATATCTCCGTATATGGGCATAAAAGGGACACAGGCAGATATATGGGCATAAAAGGGACACAGACTGAGATCTCCATATATGGGCATATGGGCAGATACAGAGATCTCCCTATATGGGCATATATAGACAGATATCTCCGTATATGGGCATAAAAGGGACACAGACTGATACAGAGTTCTCCATATATGGGCATATATAGACAGATATCTCCGTATATCAGATATCGCAAGCACTGGGCATAAAAGGGACACAGACAGATCTCCATATATGGGCAGATACAGAGATCTCCCTATATGGGCATCAATATATGGACGACCCGACAGATATCTCCGTATATGGGCATAAAAGGGACACAGGCAGATATATGGGCATAAAAGGGACACAGAATGAGATCTCCATATATTGGCATATGGGCAGATACCTCGACCCGACAGATATCTCCGTATATGGGCATAAAAGGGACACAGGCAGATATATGGGCATAAAAGGGACACAGACTGAGATCTCCATATATGGGCATATGGGCAGATACAGAGATCTCCCTATATGGGCATATATAGACAGATATCTCCGTATATGGGCATAAAAGGGACACAGACTGATACAGAGTTCTCCATATATGGGCATATATAGACAGATATCTCCGTATATGGGCATAAAAGGGACACAGACTGATACAGAGATCTCCATATATGGGCATATGGGCAGATACAGAGATCTCCCTATATGGGCATATATAGACAGATATCTCCGGGCATATATAGACAGATATCTCCGTATATGGGCATAAAAGGGACACAGACTGATACAGAGTTCTCCATATATGGGCATATATAGACAGATATCTCCGTATATGGGCATAAAAGGGACACTGACTGATACAGAGATCTCCATATATGGGCATATGGGCAGATACAGAGATCTCCCTATATGGGCTCTGACTCATTGTGACATCACTTCATAAAAGGCTCTGACATCACGTATGCCACATGAGTCAACAAAAAAATCTCTGAATATCTCCATATATAGCATATATGGGCATAAAATGGACGCAGAATCACAAAGATCTCCATATACGGGCATAAAGGGACACAGACAGACGGATACAGAGATCTCCATAAATGGGCATAAAATGGACGCAAATGGCATATATGGGCATAAAATTTACGCAGAATCACAAAGATCTCCATATACGGGCATAAAGGGACACAGACAGACAGATACAGAGATCTCCATATATGGGCATGAAATGGACGCAAATAGACAGATATCTCCATATATGGGCATATATGGGCATAAAATGGACCCAGAACTATATCTGCAGTGATCTCCATATATGGACATAAAATGGACACTGACAGACAGACAGACAGACAGACAGACAGATAACAGATATCTCCATATATGGGCATAAATGGACACAGGCAAACAGATGGTCAAAATGGGTCCTATGACAACAGGTATAATGGGGTTTGCATTAAAGGGCGGGGCATTCATTCCCTATTTACATCGTTCCCGAGTTGGCCAGGTCGCCGACTAGACGCTGGGCCGGCCGAAGGGCGGCCCAGCTTCTAGTATCTAAAATAAGAGTTGTGTGCTGTGCACACATGAGTAAAATAAGGTTTATTGAACCTACAGTGATAGTCAATGTGTTTGCCCCTTGTACAGGTTGCAGACAGCACCACAGCATATTTCAGCAGGAGGATGAGCAATAAAGTCACAGGCTTACAGCATACAATATTATTCCATCGTAGAAATGTGATCCCACAAGGTAAAATGCCAGTGCCACAGTAAACACGCAATCTGACTCAACACTATAGTGTATTCAGCTAAGATCGATCTCTAACAGAGTAAATCTGATCTGATCAGAGTCAATTCCTCAAGACATTTTAGATATTAAATTGCATACGTTTAAGAGATGCAAGCATCATGAATGTGGATTTGTATGTATTTCATATAATGAAATACGCAAAGTGGAAATGACATAAGCACCACAATGAATGTTTATTCAGTTGGTTCACCAGTTAAAGGAGTAGTCCACCCACAAAATGATTTTTTTTCTATTGATTACTCATGCCATGGACACTTGAGTTCAATAATATTTCATATATATATATATATATATATATATATATATATATATATATATATATATATATATATTGCATTCCTAAGATGTGATTACAATAAATGTACCCCCATTGATTCCGGATGGGGACCCAAATGCATTTGGGTCCCCATCCGGAATCAATGGGAGTAAATTTACTATAATTAAGTTTTTGTCTTAGGAATGCTGTAAATACAAAAAAGGATTATTGAACTCAAGTCTCCATGGCTTGAGTAATCAATAGAAAAATAGTCATTTTGGGGGTGAACTACTCCTTTAAATGACACTTCAACCACAATTGATATTGTAGCCTGATACTGTATATCAGCTAAATGCAGTAGGTGACCTGGTAGACAAAAGTGTTTGTCCAAGGTATAGGTGTGTGGTCATATGATCAGTATACTATAAAACACTGAATAAGATATTAGAAGAAAATGTGTATAATTTCATACAGTCCATTAACAAATCTAGTCTAAAACAATGTAAGTAAATGCTTGTAGTCCCAATGTCACACACTTGGAGCAACATGCTGTAAAGAGAAGTAGCAGCATGTGGCATGTGACAACAACAGGAGATGTCCACTGTAGCATGTGACAGAGAGTTGCAGCACCTTGTCAGCTATGCAGAGGTATTTTAGGAAAAAAGCAAAACAGCAGAATGCAATCGCAGTTTGAGTGTTTGGAGGGTTGGCAGCAGCGCTGAGTGCAAAAGAGCTGAACAGTTTGGTAGTCATTGAAGATGAAAAAAAAAACTATTGCAGTGGTTCTCTTTTGGATTTTTTGAAAGACCTCCATAATGCTCAGAGTTACAGACCTGTAAAGGTCTATTTGGAACCCTGAGGGTCCTTGGACCTCACTTTGAGAACCACAGATATAAATGTAGCGGCATTCTGCACATACTCAAGATTCTGGTACTGGGATTGTAATTGAAAAAGTGGCATCATTCCCTAGGGCCCCCAGGGGGAGCCCAAATTATGTTGGGGGGTCCCCAGATGATTAACTTAATGATGAGCAATAGTCACAGCTAGGGATGGGACGATATGAAAATGTCATATCACGATTATTGTGACAAAAGAAATCGCGATTTACGATATTATCGCGATATAAAAAAACCATTATCCTAGGGCGGAACATTGCAGATTGCAGATCTACAAGCATTGTTTTCTCACTCAACAGTAAACAAACCAGTAAGACTCCCTAATCGGGAGATAAGCGACCGTAAGGTCGCATACACAAACTTTAGAAGGCAATCGTAGCCAATCAGGAGGGAATATGGGAAATGGGACAGATCCATGTTGATGACATGACTTTAGAGATACTGTGTACCGCTTTGTGTGATTTTAGGCCAAAATCTGTAGGAGCAGTGTCCAAAAATGTGTTTTGCAAAAATTGGCCTCATGGTGGCGCTAGAAGAGGGCCATGTGAGAAATCAGGATTGGAGGTTGTGAGTTGCCATCCAAGGTGTGTGTGCAAAGTTTGGCATCGATAGGGGCAATGGTTCCGGAGACAAGAGTAGGGCCAAACGTGTGACGTGGCGTCATGTGACAGACAGAGGGACGGAGGGACAGACAGCCGGTACCTCTCTAAAATGACAAATTAAACATTGGCCAAACTGTCAAATATTAGAGTCAGAAACTGTGAAAATAGCAGATCTAATAGCAGACCTCGCAGCGCGTTATAAAAAATGTAATGCCTCCACTCTTAGTGCTTAGGTGTGAGGGGGGGGGGGGGGGGTCCCCAGTTAAAATGTGATTATTTTTGGGGTCGCAGCCTGAAAAGGTTGAGAACCACTGCCCTAGGGAATGATCCCAATTGTGTTTTAACCACTTAAACTATATAGATTTGTTGACCGTGGTACCCCAGGGCTCTATACTTGGTCCCCTCCTTTGTTCCCTCTACAATAATTGTCATGGCCCACTCCTCGACCTTTGAACTTTGATCCAGTCCATCAACTTGGACAATTATTTCGCTATTTGGTTTAGGAGGAGGTTTTGTTTGCCTTATTTACATTTATTTGTTTAGTTCTGTAGCTCTGTGTTTTGTATGCTCTGCGTCTAGGTCTGAGTTTATCTGTTCATTCTTGTGTATCTTATTGTCTCCACCAGGCCGAAAGTCATGATAGAGACTATGTTTTGCAGCCCTGGCCCACCCCGCAGGACCCGTGGGCTACGGGTCAACCCTCGCATCACTACAGTCTATATATGCCCACTTGTTCAATTGAGTGATAGTCAGTTTAGAATGAGTGTGTAGCTTTACGGCCAGACTACACCAGGCTTTTCAAAGCGTGCGTACAGTATGTTGCATGCGTATGTTGCATGCGTACAGCGAGTTTGGATAGATCTAATTGATATCAGTGATACTGACTACACCATGTGCGCGGATAACGCGTGCATCACGCTTACATTTCTCTGGTGTGTGGCGGCTGTTAGGCTGTGAGCCTTCTAGAGCTCTTTTTTTATATTTTGTTAGCCCTCATGTTTGAGATTCCTTAGTTGGTTATTAGACCTTTTCACTTAAAACGTGCCCTGCATTTGGGTCCTACTCCACTCTCATACCAAAATAGCCCATGCGCGTGCAGGTAGAGTGACAGACCATTTTAGTTGGTCTATCTGCTCCCTAATCTCCTAACAACCAGAAAATAACAGATTTATCTCTGATAAAACCAGTGTTTACAAGCGGCACGTCTGTCTGTCTAAGCATTGTGTTTATGTGTGTGTGTGTGTGTGTGTGTGTGTGTGTGTGTGTGTGTGTGTGTGTGTGTGTGTGTGTGTGTGTGTGTGTGTGTGTGTGTGTGTGTGTGTGTGTGTAGCAGATTTAGCTTTGACAAAACCCCACTCTTTAGAGGGGATTAGCAGTCCATCCCCAGACAGTGGCATGGTGTGCATTTGTGGTGGTAATACATTGACCTCCAATGCATAGACAGACAACTGGCAAGACCTGTTATTGGAAATTGTATCCCTACATCCAAGACTGGGAAGAAGCAGGAAGGAGCAACGCCTTGACACATACAGTGCAGTAGTCAACAACATGTCTTCTGAAAGCCCACACATAGTAGAGTGTGAAGAAGAAGGGGGTATCATGGACCCCTCGAACATACTTCTAAACAGTGTTTCTAGATTGGAAAAACATATGAGCTGACAAAATGATGAGCCATGTAAAAAAGTTCACTAAGCACAGGAATACTACGCACACCACGTCCTTGTGGTGGTGCAGGCTCAGGACAGGACAGTGAAATCATTCAGGAGGTGTCTAAAAAATCACACTCGTGTGAACTGAGCGGTGGTGTGTGTGTGTGTGTGTGTGTGTGTGTGTGTGTGTGTGTGTGTGTGTGTGTGTGTGTGTGTGTGTGTGTGTGTGTGTGTGTGTGCAACAGCGCCCCTCCCTTAACATGTGTGGTCAGAAAAGGTTACTGCAGGCTACAGACCCGGAGACAGACAGACAGACAGACAGACAAACAGACAAACAGACAGACAGACCCACACACACGGCCACGTATAGGAGCGTTGTGACCACCGCTCAAAAAGACGGGGAGGGGGAGAGATGGACAAGTTACTTTTAAAACGTGAGGCTTTTTGGATTCAATCTCCCATGCTCTTGTAGATGCATCTGATTGGTTGTATGTATGCCAGGCACCTTATTTAAGTGTGACTATGTGTTCTGTATACCCTGAAGAAGGCAGCTGTGCTGCCGAAACGTTGGTTTGTTACTATGTCCTAATAAAACTTTTGGCACTTGGCTATAGTGTGTGCGACTGCGGCGGCCATGTTAAAAAGTTGTCAAAATGTCCCTTATAGCATATATGCAAATTGTTGCCAAAATCTATTTTCACTATGAATCAGCCAATATTGCACTTAATTGAACAAATAGGTGTCTATGTATTTTTGTTTTGTTTTGTTTGTTTTGTTGTTGTTTTTTTTTGGGGGGGGGGGGCAAAGATCATGATTAAACTAGAGATACTGTCTGTTCCTACGAAACAGTGTGGACTCGCTCGTGACTATATTCTCCAACGTGCTCACTGTCATGTGAAGCTCAACCAGCTACCACCACTTCCAGATTTTCCACACCTCGATTGCACCTCATTGGCTAAGGGCCTTGCCTTTGTACTGTCTGCGACGGAACTCACTCTATAAATAATGAAGATAACATAGTGTTCTCGCTTTCAGCGAACCCACAACTATTCCTAGAGTGGTCACATGTACTAGTGGCATGCTGCTGGTGTGCAAATGAGAGCGGACATTACAACATAATCACATTTTCTACCAATCCTTATCATGCCAATATATATATATTTTTTGCCATCTGCAAAATAATTGCTTACCAAAAGCTGTGGGAGCCTATCAAGAGAATACCTGGTATGAAAAAATTGGAAAATATAAATTGGCCAATATGAGCTTGTGCAATCCGATGGAACCATCAGCTATTCAAGACACCTAATTCATCAGTGGTGTGGGGAACAAGAAACGGATAATCAGTAGTGCATGCACTTGGTAAGGGGATGGCTGCAGCCTTACCAGGGTTCCATGCCTTCACTGCTGTAGCTGACAGGGAACTTCGTGGGAGCCAATCAAAGTTGATAAGGCATGGTGTGAAAAACTAAAAGGAAAATATAAATTGGCCAATATGAGCTTGTGAGGTGTCTACCTAGGGGTTTGTGGTGCAGCCAAATCCATACCAACAATGACTCTCTGCCTACTTTTAGGGGGCCTATTAATCAAATTTGTGGTAGCCATAGTATTCACTTTTTTGTTGAGTTATACCGGTATATTTGGATTCTTGGGGTTCCCAGAAAGTCAGAGGTGATCTAAGAGTCTATATGTCCATATTTATGCTGTCCAGAAATGCATCTGTTATCCTGATGTAGACATGTATAATTATAGAAACAATAAAATAAAATAAACACTATCTTTATTATAGTCCCTGAAATGTTTTAGAAGATGCAATTGTGAACAATAGCCAATTAAGATAATGTATCCATTGACCAATCATACAGTTCAATGCAGCTCAACAGTCAGTAGGAGGGGTGGTCAGGAGATTTATGAACTACACTGTTATTCAAAAAGTATAAAATAGGGCATTTATGAGAGATGAGAGACACATAGCAAATCTGGTCAGCAAGGGAATCGAACCAGCGACCCGCTGCACAAAGCCTATGTGTTATGCACCTGAACCAGCAGGCCAGCGGGCACCCCAAGATAGGTGGTTTCTGCCCGATACAGTGACAATATGCAGAAATACTGAACCAAGTAGACCAGGAAAAATAAAGTTGCCAACACAGGTTCCCAAGTCAGAATCAGACTGGAGAAGTTGCACGTGTCTGTGGTCGATGCTGGCTGAGCCACTGGGGCAGCTCCTATGGCTTCATGATGATGATTGCACGTCTCCCATTGCAAGGGATTGTCCTAAAAGGTCATGCGATTTGCAGTGCTAGCTGAGTGGTTTCAAACCTGACCCAATACGGGTTAAACAAAAGTTTTCGCCTAAGCTTTCAGGGGCTTTCAGTGTATGAGTCTTTCAATACAGTATGCGGCCCGAGTCAGGTACAACAGTCATAAATAAAAAAGGGGCAGTATGACAGGGATTTAAAGGGATATTCCACTTTCAACAGGGAAACAGGGGAAGGGCTTCTCTCCCCACACACACCCATTGTAACTTCAAACTCCATTTTAACCATGATAGATTCATTAAAAACACCCATTATTTTTTTCTAGTGACTCATACTACCCTAAAATACGTGAGCAGGCCGTGTTTTATCCATAACTTTTTTCATTTATTTTTAATAATTATTTGGGAAAAATTACAAAAACATAATTATTAAAAATAAATGAAAAAATGTTATTGAAAAAGCACGGCCTGCTCACGTACTAGGAGGGTAGTATGAGTCACCAGAAAATATAATGGGTGTTTTTAATGAATCTATCATGGTTAACAACTTGGGTGCCAAACTCGTTCAGTAACGAGTTAAGGCCACTAGGGGTCACCCTGCCAAAAGGAGTTGTCTCGTTCCTGAACGAGGCAACAAGGGGTTAACTTCTACAGCTCTGCGTGCATGCTGCATGCCCTGTGAATGACCCTAGTCCATACGTCACCCCGTAGCTCAGAGAGAGAGAGAAAATGGCCCGAGCTGGTTGCATTGATTTCCATTCTAGGCTGGAACATAAAAAGGGCTTTATCTATGAATGAGGTGAAAAGAACTCCAGGGAAGCAGAGATCTGATTGTTTTCACGGCGACACTTTACCGCGATGGTCGGCAGCGGTTTGGATTTTAGTTTCGCGAGCGTTTGTAAACAAATGGATTTTCTTCCTCAATCGTCAGCGGACACTCACGTGCACACGCACGAAGCTTCCGAGGCTCTTCAAAATAAAGCGTGAGTGAACGGCGGCAGCAGCAACAGCTAGAAATGTTAGAAACCTTAGCATCCCATGTGTTAAAATGAAGTTTGAAGTTACAATGGGTGTGTGTGGGGAGAGGCCCTGGGCCTGGAGGGCCTGGTAACATTTACATCAAATATCTAAATATTGAATCAAGCAAATTAAAAATTGTTCAGGGTGTTCATAAAAGCCTGATTAGACGATAACATGACCAAAGGTTTTTTGGAAGTGGAATATCCCTTTAAACTCCAAACTGAACAGAGCAAAGCATATTGGCACTAGATAGCTCTCTTCCTCTCTCACTCTCCATCTCTGCCTCTGGTTCACAATCTCTTTTTCTCTCCAGTCTGCAAACTGCTCTTCATTCTATTTCTTTCTCTCTCTCTCCTCCTCCTCCTCCCTTCTTTCCTACCATTTTCCATCCCTCCTTCTCTCCTTCCTTCCCTTTCCACAGTCTCTATCCATTCTCCTGCCCTTCCTCAAACAGTCCCCTGTGAGCAGTCACAAAGAGATAATGTATTCCTATCCCCCGGTGTAGGTACGTATTAGCATGCAAGCAGAACACGTTAACTTATCTCACTGCTACAGGCAGTGAGTAGTAAAACTAAGCTCTGATAGTTTCCAACAGGATGACCGCAGGATGTCTGTAGCTGGGAGAATTAGGCCTGTCGTAACGATTAGTAATGCTAGACCTAATGTTTTATCGCACTCTAATTTACTGTACTGTGCTCACAGTGTGGTACCGTGTATTAATACCTCACAGATATGCATGAAGAGAAAATCTACTCAGGATCAACTTCACAGGCAACAATTTTCTGCAACACAATGCCAGTGTTTACTTGCTCAACTGCTTAAGGTCCGACTCCATAGTATTAATATTTTATACATGCATCTTGGTTTAAGGCTAGAGTGTGACTTTAAATGTATACAAAATAATTATATGTGACGCTTTATTTGGTCGTTTTGGTATTCTGTATCTGAATTTAACTATTAGAACAAAAGCATAAAACAAAGCATTTATAAATTCATAAGCAACTAAAATCTATTTCACTATGCTGTTTAAAGCACCAATATAGGAAGAGTATGTTAATACAATATAACTAGCACATCCGCAGTTGTTGCAGTTGGTCTCCTTATGGTGTCAGGTAGAACACTAACTGGTTGACAATGTAAATAATGTTTTTTGAAGCATATATAGGCACACTGGATTGGACACTATGCACTACCATCTTTATCATAGTTTGGACATTGTGGCAGATATTAATTCTCTCCATTGGGAGAAGGAGACAACTTGCTGATAAAACAAATATTAGTATATGAACAAAAGTTTTCTGACTTAGATATTGCGGCCATTTATGATGGGTAATATAATACATAGGGCTGAAATAATACTTTGTACATAAAATGGCATTAATCCCCTATAATGACTGTAAGCTGCCGGCGATGAGTAGTAAAACTCAACCTGATAGTTTTCCTGAGAATGAAAACAGTGTCATCTGAGAGAATTATACCTGTGTGAGTAATGATAAATCCATTCTACTGCATTCTGCACAGTAATATGAATACAGGAGTATAGTAGAGATACTGTACCCAGTGATATTTTTGACTGGGTCTACTAACGACATGGCTTCCCTATGGATTTCAAACATCACGTCTTGACGTTATTTTGTTGCCCCTAAATTCAGCACAAACGTGGAGAAAAATGCTACTGTAGGCTATGTATGTAAAACTGACCAAAAAAATGTCTTTCCCCAAAATATAATTGGACTTGGAAAATGTTCTCCCCTACTGGCTTGCCCCCAGAGATGCAAATAACGCTCTCCCTCAGCAAGTGAAGTAGCCCGTATGAGTAGCATGCTCTGCATCGCCTCCTGCCCCACCCCACCTTTTCCTGTAAATGTATCTATTATTATTTGCGCCAGCAGAGCATGCAAGTACTGCGTTCGGCTGCGTATGAAGGAAGGTAGCTGTGTGTGTTTAAGCCCGTAGCCCAATCACGGACCAGCATTTCTGGCAACGTCATCATTAACAGCCAATGAGGGACCAGCATTCCTGGTGTACATTCTCAATATGCAATGAATATTCGGGCATTCATTTCCTTGGCTTACTTGTAGTGTGCACAAGAAATTGAGCGCTGATTTGCAAGACACACACACACACGCCAGTGATTTGCAAGACACACACACACACACACACACACACACACACACACACACACACACACACACACACACACACACACACACACAAAGACCCTCTTCTAGATTTCCAACCCGTAAAAATGCCATCAGAAAACACAATGAGGCATATTTTAAGCTTAAATTACACACCACCGTACTACATAAATTAGGCTTTAGGCAGATATAATGTGTATGTTATTGAGACCAAAAACCATGACCAGCGTTAATGGATATTTCGCCTTAAGGGATGTTAAGGTTCTGGAGCTGGAGGCTGTCACAAAAAACAATAGTGCTAATGTGGACTGCACTGTACTTGATTACACAATCACAGATACGTCATGTCATTAGGTTACACATAGTTATACTAGCAGAGAGAGGTCTGTGTGATGCTTATTAGGCTCTCAGTGCTGGGTCTGTCACAACAATTAGCCATGCTCAGCCTGACGTTTCTGTTTAACTTACAACTTAATTAACTGGCTATGAATTGTACTAAAAGCCTTGCTCCCAGTTGTGCCAAAATGACGTACATTATTATAATAGCAATATACAAGGTCACCAAATGCTGAGGAGAGGGTGGGGCTATATAATGATAGATGGTGATGTACAGCAGGACTTGCATAAACTTCAAATGTGACAGTTATACAGAATTACTTGAACTCTGTGGGACCAAGACCATCAATTTCTTATACTGTCTTTAAAAACAATATACCAAATGAAAACAACTTTTACTGAAATACAGTTGGGCTAACTTTAATTGGTTACATTGTAAAACATGCATACTTCAAAATGACGCAATGCTTTTTAATTACATGCATATGCGAATGCAATGTAATATGCATGGAATAGTAATGCAAGTTTTAGGGATACTCAAGCTAAATTTCAGTATAGGATCCCTGTAGGCCTACTTGGTTGATCAAGTAACAACAGTAAAAAATGTTCATTTGTCTATTTGTTTTTACTTATTTGTAACTCTGAAAGTGTTCCAACACTGTGGATGACTTTCCCAGAAGTGTGTGTCTGTCTCTCTCTCTCTCTCTCTCTCTCTCTCTGCCTGTCAACTATTTACTTTTATTTCTGAATCTCTGTTTGCACCATTATATGAGCCTGAGACATGACTTAATAAAGTATCCATGCGCCACCACTGCCACGCAGTAGCTATGTCCCAGCTGACTGACCATGTTCAGCCACATTCAGTCTGACAACTTTAAAATTCAGTAGGTAGACAAAAGGAACCTAAAACAGTGTTTTCAGTTATTGACTTAAAAACGTAGAATATTAGGTTCCTTGTCTTCTTACTGGATTAATTATTAATAATTCATGTCTATGGATTATGCAGCCAGGGGTTCTCATCCTTTTCAGGCCGCGACCCCCGCACCTTGATGAGCACTAAAAGTTGAGGCATTACATTTTGTATAACAGGGTTCTATTGTGGAAAATAGCAGATCTACAAGCTCACAACGCCTCGCCTATTTTCATAATTTCTGCCTCTAATATTTGACAATTTGACCAATATTTAATTTGTCATTTTATAAATGTGCAGATACCCCTCTATACACTTAAACACTATGTTGGTTGTTTACTGTCGAGTGAGAAAAAAAGAAATTGCACATTAAGTTAATCATCCGGTGACCCCCCAAAATAATTTGGGGACCCCCCTGGGGGTCCTGACCCACAATTTGAGAACCACTGGATTATGCAAAGAAAACAAATGTCATCTCCCCATGCTCTTCACATTTCTTCCTTCTTAAGGTTATTATGCATTTATGTATGCATAATGCATTGCTTTATATGATGACAGATAGCTATAACGATTAATTGTCAACGCACACAAGAGAAGAGCATCAGCCTGCTGCAGCAGCAGAAAATGTGACGCTCTCATTCTCTAGTAGTAGTAAATAGACCATGTGCGCTTCCATGCGCGTGGCTAGGGGTCTGGGGGCGGTGCTTGGATGCTGACAATAACGTCCCTGCGAATTCTCATTGGCTGTCAATGACATCATTGATAAGGGCTGCGAAGTGAGGTAATTCTCTCTCTCTCTCTCTCTCTCTCTCTCTCTCTCTCTCTCTCTCTCTCTCTCTCTCTCTCTCATTCTCTCTGCCGTCTCCAGGTTACAAAGTTGAATTCGAAAAGGACACTTGTAGGGTATTAGACCTACTCGCTACCACTGTCTCTACACACTGTGGTGATGACAGCAGTGACAACAATAAGGCATTACAACACTTAACCCCGTGGTCCTTGAACCAGGACCACTGTCTTTCCGCCTACACCATCTCTTTGCCAAAAATAGCCGATCTACAAGCTCACAATGCTGGTGGTCATGCATGTGAGCTTGTAGATCTGCTATTTTTGGAGAATGCATGTGGCCCCACCAACTTCATTGTGTCTCAAGTAACTGGCTGTTTATAGTGATACAACAAAGATTTGATTGACAATGGATGAAGCCTATTCTAATCATTAAAAAAAGGACGACAAACACTGGCACACTGGAAAGCAAATCCAATTCTTTGCCAACTTTCCTTTTCTTGTTGTTCCGAATTGCATCGACTCAGTGCGCAGCAGGAGCGCACGAGCGTTGACAGACAACACGAGGCCCCACACACTGACTGACAGCATGTTAACCAAGTGCAAGTGCATGAAAGCAATCCCTGAACACGCGTGGCTCCAGTCCACAAACCTGGCAATAAATCTGTGGATATGCTCTTCCTGGCTGGAGAAACCATGCAGTCCAATGGCGAATTATTTATGGATATAGCCTACAAAGTGCGCAAAGGACACAACTCCCTGCATCCTATCACGTTATAATGGGAGCAATTATACCACCCTGTCACCTCATGGGAGAATACAGAGGAATATTTTAACATGGCTAATACAGAATCTCCATCCATCCACCTCATGCACAGACCTACCTGTGTAGACAGACCGGATCACAAGACCATTATCCGTCTATCCTGTGAGTGACTTTGTAGAGGACGTGCCAGGGTGGACAGACAGGCAGACACGTAATCCCCAAGCGTTTTGTTGTACTTTTCAATTCCAAAAGTATGTCGGAAACTGCCGTTAAATCCTTAAGAGTTCAGTCTTCTTGTTCTTCAAACGAAAACAAGAAAATAAGAAGAAAAAAGTTGTAATCCTCTCCTCCTCGTTCCCGTTCTAATATCCGATTGGAAAGGTGAATTCATGGTGTTCGATGTGATTCCCTGATTTCCCCCTGCCTCTTCTTCCCGCAAAGAGAGGAAGATTTGCTGCTTAATCTGCTGGCAGGTCCCACCTGAGGATTCACAATAAAGGTGTTAATGAACGTTTTGTAGTGGGAATTATTATTCTACAATACATATAGGATAGGCTACTTTGTGGTGTGTAGGCCAATATCTTCAAACGGTCGAAGCACCCACAAGGCCTTCTAAAGCTAAGAGGGTAACTTAATCAAGTATCTAAATAAAATAACTATAGAGACTAAGTAAATAAACTAAGATTTTTAATGCAAATATATTTGACCATCATGCCTCAAAGGGGTTATTTGATGCATAACATAATGGCACCACACAACCAATTAGATGATAAGGCATAAATGACTATTAATTTCACTATTTCACTCATGTAATTGTTTTTCAAAGCTTTATCTGGGCCTAAAGCTGCATTATTAGTGTATTTAGTTTTGTATTTTGTCCTAAAGGTTGCCTACGAGTTTGCAAGAGCCTGTAGGCCTTTGATTCTTTTTACAAAGCCACTGTACAATGGAATGCAGCAAATTCAAACAAGTTGTTTGGCCCCACCTTAATTAAAGGAATACGAAAAAACAATATAAACAACCTAATTTTATATTCAATGAATCCAAATTAAATTGTTTCACAAATTCTCAATTTAGAATTACTTCATAGAAGAGATGCAGTTGTATGCACTGAACAAAAGCAACCAAAAATAAGTTTATTAAAACATTGTTGAAGAAGAACTATAAAGCAGTACTCGAATATTATTTATGTCCCATAATGATTTTTAAACATCCAAAAGGTGTTTTCTTTTCAATTTGTGGTCATTTTCTGTTGGTTTGCTTTGTATGGAGTGAGAACAAAGGGAATCGATGGAGTCTCTGCTCTAACAAAGAAGCTGCAAGGACTTTTTACCTGTTGCTCTGATTCCTCACATTATGCTATCACAAGTTTGTTGCCATTTTTCATAAGTTGTGCCATACAATCATTGCACAACACACTTTACCCATAAAACTGTGATTATCCAGCAACAAGTCTCACTTTGTGTCACTGTTTTGTGTCAATTAGACCTTATACACCTGATTACGAGGGTCTAATGTCAGACAAAGTAAATTGTAAATTGTTGTATGAATTGAGGAAAAAAGGGAACCCCAATTTAAACAAGCCCAAAAGATTTATTGTGGTCTTCTTTATCCTTTTAGTTGACATGCACTGTATCAGTAAACTGTATACTGTCCTGTATGCAAACTTAAATAAAGTATTCCATCAATCAATTAAAGTCAATTCCATACGCATGAACATCACATTCACCATGCCCTGCACGAGGAGAATATGTATTTTAAACAAGCATTTGTCCCTTAAATTGTGTTTTGCCTGCGTGCGTAAATTCCCCCCTCCGCCAACTTCCAGCACCATCCAACTTCTGACAAGCAGCTGCTTTGTCTGTTCGCGGCGCAACATCCCCAGGAGACAAAGACGAGACAAGCACAAACTTCGTTTCTTTTTCCATTATGGGTGATTTCGAATGAATTCCTAGCATTGTATTTGAGGTGTTATGAAGCTGCGTGCCTAAGCATCCCCAAATTGCCTTGTCTCCTCAAAGCGCCCCGCGTCAGACAAAGGAAAAGGGACCGCTCCTCTCTCTCCCGCTCCGCTTTGTGCTCAAGTTTGAGCGCTGACGCACCAACTATCAGCAACTTTTTGCGGGAATTGAATCCCCAAAACCATCGCAGAGATGCGAGTGAAGGCGGAATTTACCTGGAAAACAACTCACCGCTGCACGCCGGAGACTGCCGCGTGTCGTCGCGCGTCGTGGAAAAGTTTTAGAGGGCATATTTAGCTTTGTGTTGTTAAGTCCCCTTTGTCTACACGTGTGATAGATAGGGCTCCTTGGCCGCGCCTTGTTCATTTCGCTCTCTGGGAGTCCCGCCCTCTCCAAATAAAAAACTACACACAACATAACATAGACGGGGAATTGTTCTGCTAGCCACGATATAGCCATAATAGGATGTACAGCTTGTATTGTCACGGTGTGTCGTTTTATTTATTTATTTTTGCTTGCCTTTGTTTGCCTCCGGGCAGCATCTTGTGCGTTTTTCCGTTAGTTTGGGGAAACTCTTTCCCTGTTTGCTTATTCCCGTTACCTGGAGCACTTAATTGCTCCATTAGGCAATGTTTCCTTTTCTTTCCTCAGACATGAAATCTCATTGCATGCTGGTTGATGACTGCATGCAAAACTTTACTGCTGAGTCCTGACAGCAGGCAATAGGAAAGACTGGGGAGCAGGGGAACAAAGGAAGACATTAAGACAATAGAATAAGGTTATTATCCTTGCACAGTTCATTTAAAATGACATTATACAATTGCTAGATTTAAATCGTCTAGTAAACTGAACAGCTTTTCCCATGTAAACTTTGTTTGCTATGTTATATATATATTTAGTAAACTCAGTGAACACAGTTTAGGCAGGAACAGCATAATGTAATCCTTTCCTTTAACCCATATTATAACTTGAAAAGTTTAATTTAATCATTAGATTTTTATTGAATTTATTTTATTCTCAAGTTCAGAGAAAAACATCTCCTCAAACATAATTCATAGGTAGCCATTTCCCTGGAAAACATATAAGCCATGCTTGGTTTTACTCATCAAATGGTGTAGATAAGCCAAATTTATTCTTCCTCGTATATAGGCCTATAGCTCGCTGAAATATAACCGCTTTCAAAACTGCAAATTAAGAGAACTACAGCCGACTATAGGTAGGCTATGCCGATAAGCGTGAGGGTGGGGAGCAGGCATCTCCCATTTCCATCCCTAATCTCCCATGTCCTATCCATGACACATAATTATGTGATGATGAGAGTCATTTTGGGGCACAGACAGGCAGGCAGTCATCTTGGCTCTTACATTCCGCTCTCAGTTAAGCTGACATACAGTCATTGTGTTCTCTCCTTAACCCACAATCCTCTTCCTATTGCTTTATTAGGCAGGTATAAAGGCATAAAGACAGGCCGCGTCCGCCAGTCATGATAGTTGTTAATAGGCTAATAAGATGACGGCAATGCCTGTCACAGCCCCACCATCCTCTGAACCAGGCTCTAAGCAGGCAGCTCTGCTTTCCTGCGGGAAAGACACATACGTAGCTGCTATTGGAAAATGCAGGCACAGACAGAGTGGCAGGTGGCCAGCCTGCCAGCCAGCCAGCTAGACAGACAGATAAGTTAGGAAGTACAAAAGAAGGACCAATAGAAATACTTGGCAGAAAGGAATAGGCTGGCAGACGGAAGCAGGCACATACATAGACAGGTTAGCAGACCTGGATACAGACAGGCAGAGTGGCAGACATTTGGGTTAAAATGAAAGATGCAAGACAAAATCATTGTACGCCTTACTGTCAAAAAAGCATGATTATTTAACAAGTGTAAATATTGACGAGAATATACCCTGGCTGTGTGTGTGTCCAATTGTGCACACTGAAAGTTGAAATAACTTCACCCTTCACCCTCTAAGTACAGGAAAGACAGTCAGCCCGCCCCCGCCACCCTAATGTCTGACAGCAAGACAAACAGAGGAATCACTTAAACAGGATTTATATTTTGTTGTATGTTCCCACATCCAAAATAGCAGATCTACAAGGTCAAGGTCACAACACGTCAGATCTGCAACATCGGCTATTTGCTTTGGTAATAAGATTTCCTATTTTATCTATTATACTCTTTAATACAGCTGGACTTTGGCTGGATTCCACTGTTATGTAGTAACACAGACAGAACGGCAAATAAGACCAGGGATAACAAAAGACGAGGCTGGACCATGTTCATTTTGACACTCTGAGTTTAATTATAGCACTGATGATTTTGGGGTCCATTGTTCTTCATCAAACCATAGAATACAACATTACATAATATGTAATGTTGTATTGTATGGTTTATCAGCAGATCCTGCCCCCAAATCTTCCAGTTCACTTCTGATGCCATAGAATAGAAGAGATAGAATACAAGAACGCTCGCCCCAAAACACGCTCACCAATTCGGGGACCTCAGAAAGGTCAGATCCACGTACTGTAGTTCCGGCCACCAAACTCGCCCCACTCAAATACGACAA
Organism: Nannobrachium achirus; assembly: GCF_963921795.1. NCBI lineage: Eukaryota > Metazoa > Chordata > Actinopteri > Myctophiformes > Myctophidae > Nannobrachium > Nannobrachium achirus. Next base: position 45,430,666 of record NC_137811.1, on the reverse strand, counting down.
CCTCGGAACGATCGGACCCATACATCCGGCAACCTCGGAATGTTTGGTATTTCTGGCCACCAGAACCTACTCGGCCACCTTGAGGTTTCGGGGAGACTCACTCGCCTGAGCTCGCTCGGTGGTGCCTCGGCTGAAGTCCGCTTCAGCTGTGATTGTAACAGTTTTTAACTTCTTAACTTACTATTAGGAGCTGTTCTCCCCAAGCGGGCAGAGTGGTCCGCCTCGCTGGTGGGCAAGCGTTCCACGCCAAGTGGGGCGAGTGGTCCCGCGCTGGTGGGCGAGCGTTCCACGCCAAACGGGGCGAGTGTTCCGCCGCTGCATGGGGGCGAGAGGTCCATTTGGTTCCATTTGAAGCCTCTCAGAGTTAAATTAACATTGGGAATTTGACTGTGTACCACCCTTCCCCCAAGCATCAGAGCTGACCCCTCCTTCCCCTGCTGTGGTTTTGCTGGCCCACTGACTCCAGCAGCAGCCAGCCTGCTCAGAGCTGCTCTGGGCCACTGGCTTTACCTCCCACTGAGGAATCAGCTGAGCCATGCATGAGGCTGCACACTGAACAAGCCACACACACACACACACACACACACACACACACACACACACACACACACACACACACACACACACACACACACACACACACACACACTAGTGACACTACTGAGCTGCTAGATATACTCGCAGGCAATGAAGCTGAAAGTTCTAACATTATACTGCATACCGAGGACATGATCTTCTTGCGTGATACATATTTATGAACGGCAGGTTAGGACCCTGAAAAAGAAAATGCTAATACAAGTATTTTCAAAAGGCTGACAAAATGGTGACAGTCAGAGGATACCATTACTGCATGTCATGTAGTGTTTGTGTTAGTTAATACCACTAATTAAGCTATAATTATTCATGTTATTACTTTTTGCTTTTTTATTTTCCGGTCAAAATGTCTCCAGCCCATTTGCATTGTTCTCTTGTCCTTAATGGGTTCTGTTGTATCTGCACTGATGCTGCATCTAAACAAATCCCTTTTCATTCATTGCCATTTTGCAGATTTTGTTCCTGAATTATAGTTTTATGAAATTCATGAAGGGAACTGCATACATCTAAATCATGGTTAAATGGTTTACACTATCCCAAAACCAATTATGAAAATCTGAATAATGAAATGGTAGGCTGCATATATAGCACCTACAGTACAATTAATTAAACATTTATGAAATGTACACTAAAAGCCTTGCTATCTATATTGTAATTTCACATCCAATTAAGCCATTATAACATGTACAGGACTGCAGACTGAAACGTCTTGCTACCTATAGTAGTGTATATAGCTACAAACAGTATATTACACTAACACATACATACATACAGATTGTCTTTGACAATCTGATCTATAAGGTTGTATAAAAATATTGAGATATACAGATAGAGCAGACCACAGATAAACCGGCACGCATGCATGTGATGATGTGCATGTACGCACGCACACCCGCACACACATGCTGCAGACAGACATGCTTGTCAGCTATGCTGGAGGGTCCTTGGTTGACTGCTTGCTAAATCAGCCCTTCCCCCAATCCAAGAGTCTGTCTGGAAGCGGGGGGAGGGGAGACCATGACTGTCTGAATACCAGACAGCATGCATACATACAGTACAACAGGCTAGAATAGAATAGAATAGAATAGAATAGAATATAATAGAATAGAATAGAATAGAAACAAGGCCACTGTTAGGCTTTGGTGATGAGAATACAACATGCATGTAGGCTTTTCATTCTTGCAAAATTGCACCTGTATATTATCACAAAGTCGATCCAGGTATGTGCAACCTTTTCTGACACCATGCCCAAAACCTTCCTTTTTAGTATTTTAAAAAACAATTTAAAATAGTGAAAATAGCCGATCTACAAGCACAAAACGCCTCGCATCACGAGGCGTTGTGTGCCTTTACATCTGCTATTTTAACTAGTTTTGTGCGACAGTCTTGAGATACAAGGTTACTGCCTGATAGTCTGACAGTGACGAAATGTGGATCCCCAAGCTGTCATGTAAACAAACATGTTACTTATAATCTATGTATGTGCTTTTGGCTTAAGATGAGAGGATGTAGATGAAACATAACCTAAGTTTATTTCAGAGGAAAAGGAAGGAGCTAGACATACCTCTTATAAAGCACATGTCATTGAATGCATCCTTTTCATAATGATAGCTTCTATGTACAATCTGGTAAACATCTATACTCCTGTGCAGCTATTGAACCTAAACATCCTGTCTTGTGGTTACACAGAAGAGGTAAATATACACTAATACAGCTTGCTTTGACTTGTGAGGAAGCAGGCTTGCTCAGAGCACAGAGAGCATTTCAGGTAAATGTCAGTGTCGGTCATTGTATATACTGAGATCAGGCTGCTGAAACATATTCTGGTTTAATCACAAAAACCTTACAGTCCCTATTCTACTTACATCATACTTGGCAAACATTTGGTGAACATAGGAAAACATTCTGCAAATTCGTTGAAGTGGTTATGCAAGAACCGAAGATTGGTCTTCTAAAAATAGCCAAAGACAGTCAGAACAATCACATCAGACACTCACTCTTCTGTTTACACAGAGAACTGACAGGTTCCATGTTTAGTAGCTAAGACCGTAGGCTGCAGTTAACTATGAAAACTGGCACATCTTGTCCGTACAAATTCCCATACAATAGCTGCTGACCTGTTTGTTGACATCACCTCATCAAAGATCAAACCCTGGATATCCATACATGGAGACTAATGGATCATCACCTAGATCTCCATGGAGCTGACCTCTACATCTGATTCCCAGATGATGCCCTGTTAGGGCAACCACACTAATAGAATCCCTTTTATGCCCATCAATATTAAGCACATATCTGGAAATGCCAATACAATAGAATCCCTTTAATGTTATCAATATTAAGCCCATATCTGGGAATGCCCATATGTGGACATATTGTGTCAGTTTAACCAGTCCAACTTAAACAACCAACCGCAACTCAAATCACACTTGCAAATTAATTCCGTCCTGTGCCAATTCCGTCCTGTGTACATTTGTTGCAAATCCTGGTGTTAATTTACCCCTTAACTCTGAGAATCAAATGGCCCTGAAAGAGTACACTCTCAGAGTTATAAAACACTGAGGAGTTTACTGTATGCCTGCTGATCAAGGTCAGGTCACATACTGCTTTAGCAACATATGGTTCATGGGCTTCCTGATCTCAAATCAGCAAACGTGTTCCAATTTGCATCATGTACGTACATAAGTACATACATACATACATACTATTACATACATACATACATACATACATACATACATACATACATACACATACATACATACACACATATATATATATATATATATATATATATATATATATATATATATATATATATATATATATTAAGGCTGGGACTTTAACTGATTAATTGCGATTAATTAATTACAGAAAATTAACACGATTAAAAAAATTAACGCATTTTAATCGCACTTAGTTTTTGCACCACAGAACCTTCAGTTTCGGGCATACGGATCATAGCGATGCACCAACCAAGAAGAGAAACAAACTCAAAGGGAGAAGTAGCTGATCAGAGCACTTTGCTTGGCCCAGTGGATGCGAAATTTAGATTTTAAAAACTCACTCGTTGATTCACTCGTACAACAAAATGTGTTTTACTTGAAAAAAAAAATGCTTCTCAGGTCAAATATTGATGTGCGATTAAAATGCGATTAATTGCGATTAATTAATCACAGAGCCTGTAATTAATTAGATTAAATATTTTAATCGCATCCCAGCCCTAATATATATATATATATATATATATATATATATATATATATGCAGGATAATTGCAGGTGAATGAAAACAAGCCCAAAGCGACCAGTTTCATCACTTGAGCTCTAGTCTATTACATCAGCTATTTTGAAAAACAATCTTGAAAGCAAGCACAAATAAGCAACTACACTTCAGAAACAAGCCCAAACAAAAGCAGCCAGAAACTATGAGAAGAAGCGACTTTAGAGGAAAACAAGCCCAAAGTCGTTTGTAATAAGCTGACCTGGCAACACTGGCAGGCTTGCAGACCAGCGTTGCAGACTACTTTGCATGCACAAAAACAATGTTCTGTCGGGCTGACATAGTTTGTGCTGAACTAGATGTTAGTCTTTTGCCTGTTGGAGCTGGAAAGAGTCTCTTGTAATCTGTTTGGTGGAGAGTGACCATAACAAATCATTCCTGAATATTACACCACAATATTTGCCTTATATAATATTAGCCAAAACTCATTTGTCAAAAATGTTTGTCTTTGCCAAAGGTACAGTAAAATTCTTACTGTTAATGTAACTTTGTACACTCAAGAGTTACAAATGGATAAATGAACACTGAGGAGTTTACTGTGTAAGCTAGGGCAGGATTTCCAAAGCACACCTTATCACTGAAACCACTTTATCTCCAGCATAGAGCAATAAAGCAGTGCTACTTTTATGTTGATCACTTTGGAGACATGACATCACTCTTTTTGCTTTCAATTGAGATAACAGCTCCCACCTGCCTACTTCCCGTCTTTTCATTTACATGGGAGGCAGCATGGTGCTAATGAAATCAGCCATAAAGCTGGATATCCCAAAAAGATTCTCCCAACAGTTAATCATCGGGTTCATTCAGTTTTATGAGCATCTAGTAAACCCACTCATTCTGGATCCCAGTTGAATGAAACAGTAAACTTATATTATGGACACAAAAACTACAGCAAAATCCTGGGTGTGTGGTGGTCACATTACTGTAAAGCAGGGGTCTTCAACGTTTTCAGGCCAAGGACCCCTTAGTCGAGAGACAGATGAAGCAGGGACCCCCACAACCCATAGATACTCATCGTTTGACAGCACAATCATCAGTGTATTTTGGATTCATGTCAATTTGTATTTTCTGATATTTAACCACTTGAACCGTCAATACTTAATAAACTTGACCTTTCAATCTAAAAGCTGCAAGGTGTTGTGAGCTTGTAGATCTGCTATTTTTGGCTAAAGTTCTTAGAACGCTAGGGTTCAAGTGGTTAAAGGAGAAAAAAAGCTTCTACCACACCAAAGATTTGGAGGACCCCTTGTAGTAACTCTGAGTTTTTATATTTTTGTTTACTGTGTTTATGTTTTTCGGAAGCAAGGCTAGATAATCAATATACAACATTAAAGGTAGGCCTAATAGTTCATATAGTTTTTAAATGTGTGGTTTATTTTATGGCTTGACATTGTATATTTCAAGATTCTTGCAAAATGAATGAACAGTACTTTATTCAGTACTATATGGTGTTAGTTTGCATTTTGTAGAGACGCTAATGGAAACGAATGGAGTCTGCTAGCCAATATATAACAAATAACATCAGCAACCTGACCCTTTTGTTTCGATTGGCATTTAATGCCAATCGAAACAAAAGGGTCAGGTTGCTGATGAGGGTGAAAGAGGGTGACAGCTCTACTGGGAGGTTGTTTTTGTAGTAATACTACAAAAACAACCTCCCAGTAGAGCTGTCACCCTCTTTAACACAAGTGTGTTCAATTTGAATCGCTATTGATCAGATGTGTACAGAAACTAAATTAAAGTCTCTTATCAGCAAACGTATCGTCAAGAGGCACTCAATAGTTTAACATTAAGCCTCATACTTTGGCTATTTGAAAACAGTCAATCTACAAGTTCACAACCTTGTAGATAAGCTATTTTCAGAAAAGTGTGGAAATGTGGAGAATTTAGCAATTTCTGAAAATTTCTGCCCATAATATGGTTAAAGTTAAAAAAATAAATAAAGAGTCAAGAGAAGAGTTGTAGGGTTTCAGTTCCAGCTGATATTTATTTCCTTCCTTGAAAAAAGTTCTGTACACAAGTTTTATATCAACAATCTGACAGGCAGTGAATGGACACACTTTTAGCTGGCATGAGTTTCCCCCTTACTCGCCCTTTGAAAAAAGGATGGTTGCTTTTTTATGGCATGATTAGAGACAATAAAACAATAATTCTACACAGCATATTGCACAGGATGGATGAAAAATAAAGTTAATATATTTAAAAATGCTTTCATATATATATATAAAAAATGAGTCCTGAACGACCACCTTAAACATAAGTAAGGGTGTGTAAAAGATAGCAGTTCTAGACAGTGCCTGTCCTTGATAGCAACGACATACATAAACACACAATCTTTTTGCTTTATGATACAGTCAAATATACAAAGATCGATTTCATGTTGAATTTTTCCTCATTTTTTTCTTTTTTTCTTAAAAACACAACAGCTAATAACCTGAATCTGAAATACAAATGCTATTCACCATGCCATAAAGATACTAAAACAATTATTAGCTAATAGTTAGCCCACAAGTAGAAAAGATTATATATCCAAATACAATGAGAAACGCAGTACAATTAATTGTTGCGGAACTCAAGTCAGCAATTTGAATAATGCTTGATGCTGTATGCTTGCTTTGTTGTTGATTGATGCCCCCATTCAATCCAGTGGTTGCTTACCAAATTTTGACATCAATAGAAAAAACACCAGGAAAGAATTCAAATTTAAAGCTACAATCTTCTCATTTGTTGTCATAGGCAAAATATCTGACAGGAAATGCAAGAAGGAGTGGCTGCTCCAGATACTGATGTTGTTGTTGCTAACCCACATGTTCCACTGTGTAGAGTAAATGTGTTCCTGTGTCTTTAAGAAGCCTGCAGATTGCTATTGTAAACGTGAACGGTAGGCTGGCTCAGACTGAAGAGAGAACCAGCCAGCCGGCTATTTAAAACTAGGAAATCCAAAACAGCGGTATTAGTAGGCTACACACCGATTGTTGACACCCCCTTTTTGATATAGATTTGTACAAAAATACACTGAGAAAATAATCAAACTGTTTCCTCTCTTTTTTAAGTGTCCAAAAGTCTACATTTAAATATAAAAAGGAACTAAAAAAAGAAATGTTGTTTTTAAAACTCTAGCCCTTCGCCTGAGAAGGAAACGTGACAGACACACAGACGGACTGACAAGACAGACAGACAGACAGACAGACAGACAGACAGACAGACAGACAGACAGGGAAATTGTGTAAGAAAACAATATGACTTAATGTATACAACAAATAGAAAATTATAAGTCAAAAATGCTTGGCCCAGTATATAAATACAACATCCCATATAAAAATGGCATCTGAATAAACGTACAAAACAAAGCTCAGAGGATGAAAAATCGGTGAGGATTTCTCTATAATATCTGAAATTAACATAAAACGAATTTTGGTCCTGAATTGTAGAGAATAAGTGTATAAAGTTCAGCACAGATTTGAAGTTGAGTTTGAATCCTGAAGTTTACAACAGCTGGTGATTCTTTTTCATGTCCTTTTTAAAGAGAGGAACCGAACAGAGCGCCACCTATCCATTTAAATAACCCTAATACTACATAACTGTTCGACAGTCTTAAGAAAATCTCAGTACAAGACAGGAACAGAGTGGGAGGCCATCATGCGTGTTTGCGTTTGTGAAAATATTCGACTTTTGAAAACCCACCTTGTCTCATAAAAAAAACTCCATTTCGCTGACACCACAAAAAAACCGTCGCACAACAGTCCTATTTCTGTACCTCTTTAAGTTATGATGAAGTTCACTTGGCGATTTGTAAAAGTTCTGAAAAGTCCCTTTTTCGGTAACATTGATTAAGTAAATGGCAGACCGCGGACTGCCGTCGCCTTTAACGTGCAAATCAATCACAGTTGTTCAGTTCAAAACAGTTCAGAGACCGGGTGTTGTTTGTTTCAATATAGGAACTCAGTCAGTCCCAATCAAAGCATTCACTGATCTCTCTCAGACTCACGTCGTGGCGACTGTGCGCCCTCCTCCTTTCTGCTTGTGACCGAGTCCCACAGTCCACGATCCAAAGAAATAGCAAAACGCATTATTATTCGCTTTGAAGTTAGTTCGTAAGCGCACGCACGCAGCTCACCGCCTTGTCTGTGTCGGCGACGGGAGCCTTGTTACGGGGTAACAGTGGTACTTTTCTAGTCTGCCATAGTTATGACAAAAACTATAAAACTCACTTTACCGAGAATCCCAGTCTCTACTGTTGTTTTTTTGCTTGTATCGGACAACATTTAGGTCAACCTGTCATGTTTACTCAATACGTGAAGACCAGATTAGAGATGGTAGACTCCAGCCAGTCCCCTGAAATCATCTCGCTGACCTCAGGCGTGCAGTAGTCGGGGAACTCGAAGTGTGAGCCCCCGGAACCGGACTCAAAGTTAAAATCCAAATCCCTGTCAAGAACCGAAGACCCGAAGCTTCCCAGCGACATGCTATCAAACCCGGGGCTCTGGTTAACGTCAAGCAGGTCGTCCTCGAACTCCTCGTCCTCCGAGGAGGACGAGGAGTGCGACGAGGCGGACGAGTGGGAGCCGGAGGGGGTAGGCGAGGAGACCCGCCGACTGGCGTACGCGTGGCGGCCGTGTCGCTCCGAGGGCGCGCCGCTGCTGCTGCTGCCGTGGCTGCTGGGAGACAGCCCGCCCTCCTCCTTGCCGCTGGCCGCGTCCTCGTACAGGCTGAGGGGGTCGCTGGAGTCCGCTGAGCTGCTGAGGGTCGGACTGGCCGGGACCGCGGCAGAAGACGCGGGGCTGACGCTCATGCTGCCCCCGCTGCCGAAAACGTAGACCCGCTTGGGCTTCTTGCTGTCGGGGATCTGCTTGGCCGCCGAGGAAACCGTTTTGGACTTGTAGAGCGAGTGGTGGTGCTCCGACGGGTGATCCGAAGAAAATGACGATGCTTTGGTGCTGCTGCTGCTGCTGCTGCTGCTGCTGCTGCTGTTGCTGCTGCTACTGGTCCCGAAAAGTGATTTGTGGGGTCTGCTGCTGCTGGGTGATTTGGATCCGCTCTTCCTCGAGGAGGATGATTTAGTGCTGGTGTTGCTGTTGTTGGGACTGCTGCTCAGTTTCTCACCCTTCTCCCCGTTAGCTGGTTTTGAGGCGCTCGATTTCACCTTCTTCCTTGGCCGGTATTTGTAGTCGGGGTAGTCCGCCATGTGCTTGAGCCTCAGCCGCTCTGCCTCCCGGATAAAGGGGATCTTATCGCAGTCTTTGAGTAGCTTCCATCTCTTCCCCAGACGCTTGGAGATCTCGGCGTTGTGCATGTCTGGAGACTGTTCCATAATCTTCCTTCTCTCTATCTGCGACCACACCATGAATGCGTTCATGGGTCTCTTGATGTGGCCACTGGGGGTTTTGCACCACGCCGGGTTTTCTCCCAGTTTCTCCCCGGTCGAGGAGGCAGTGGAGCCGGGGGAAGGAGGCGACGCGGCCGCATCCAGGTCCATGCACGCGCCAGAGTCAGAGCTCGAATCCCCGGTGAAAAAAGACAGCGCCTCGTCGGTGCTCTCCGCGTGGCTCATCTTCTGTACCATGCTGCCCGGTCACACAGATACAGTTCTCTCTCAGCTTCACTTTAGAGCAGACTCAGCTCTTTTTCCTCTTCACCCGCTCTGGGTTTGGTAAAATCAGAAAAGCGCACAAAATATCTCAGTCCTGAGACTAAGTTGATAATAACTCAGTCCAGTATCCGCTGTTGGCCTTTGAAAAAGGCTAGATGCGTAAAAAGTTAAATGTCCAGGTTCTGTTGGTGATTTTACAGCGCAGACAGTAAAGGTGATGCACTCTCCACTGTGCACTGTGTACCTCTATCTGTGTCTCTTCCTTCTGGCCCTTATAAAGTCTATTTAGTCGTGTGGGACCGAACATATGCGCGCACCACAGCTGCCGAGCGCAGACTGAGTGCCACACTGGGCGCACTGGCACTGAAAAGGCTTCCAAGTTTCACACAAAGTGTCTAATGTAACTGCTGTTCTCTGCATAGCCCTGTGCTCTCTCCTGGAGGAAAAGCCATGCGTGTGGAGACTGGAGAGTGAGAGAGGGTTTCAAAAACCTAGAGCGAGTTACAGGTTCCGCCTTCCATCTGCAGTCGAGTTGAGTTTCAAGCAGCCTCCAGTTTCTCCCCAGCTCGGCTTTATCCCTTTCCAAAGATACAACGGCGATAAAATTCCACCAATAGAACACTGTCTCTACCCTGCCTCTGTGCCAAAACCACGCCTCCTCGGCGCTCATTGGTCGAAAAAGGAATCTAATAATAATCAGCGCGTGCAATGAGGAGCCTCATGTCTGACCTCATTCCAGAATACAACGACAAACTTCAAGTTTTTTTTAAAGAGACATTGGCTTATGTTATGGGCCCTTTTTCTCTTACCACCAACCCATGTGTAGGCCTATACCATTAACTTACTTCTACATAGGAAGCGAGCCGGCTTTACCATATGGAAACTTTACATTGGGTAGTGCTATACAGTTTGAGTACAGTCTGTACCATTCTGTTGCCTGGGTATATGCTATAACGTGGCT
>NC_137811.1:45392739-45410239 GCF_963921795.1 Nannobrachium achirus | reverse complement strand
CAAACAGACAAACAAATAGAGGAGGAAGCTAAAGGATTTGAGAGGATAACAGCAGAGACCAGGCAGACTATAGAAGTGAGAGAGAGTGAGAGAGAGAGAGAGAGAGAGAGAGAGAGAGAGAGAGAGAGAGAGAGAGAGAGAGAGAGAGCGAGAGAGAGAGAGAGAGAGAGAGAGAGCAATTGGCACAGTTTTGCAGTGTGTTGACAGCAGAGATAGCCAAATAATGTTAAAGTCAACATTTCGGTCAAGATAAGAAGAATAATGTACACAGTAAGATCCGGACCCTGAAAAGTCAACTTTTAAACTCTCTGTGTTAGAATGCTCAACGCTCTAGATTTGATTGTGTAGATAAAAGATAATGTTGTCTATACAAGGTGTGTGATCTGTATTACCTTTGTATTGTTCCACTTTTGCTTTAGCAATGTTAACGTTTTCTCATGCCAATAAAGCCCTTTGAATTGATTTGAATTGAATTGATATTCACAAGTGTTTATAATGAAAGTCAGGTGGGGGCAATCATCATGTACAATTTAACCACATAAACCTTAGTGTTCCTTTTCTGGAGCGAACATTCACAGATAGCCAATCAAGGCAAAGCCAATTGAGGTAAAGAGGAAACAAGGAGATGGCTCCTATAGACCCCTGGGAGAGACCCTTGTCAACTAGAGTTTAAGTGGACAATTCACTGCTTGTTAAAGACATTGATACATTGACTCAAAGTAACCAATTTTGACTCAAAGTAACCAAGAATTTGGTGAGATTATTTTGTCCCCATATAGAATTCTGGCTTTGCTTCTCTGTCGCAGGAAAATCCTCTTTGTTAATTTTACTGTGAGGGTGCAAACTGGACCCAAATGGAGCCCATAAGGGCCTTGTTCCTATTTATACTCCCTGCTGTAAAGCATTACAGATATATTGGATTCAATCTATCCACCATCCAGGAAAGTGACAAAGTGCTTCCTCACCAATTACTGACTGCCATCTACCTCTTAACACTTGGCAGGCAGAGGATGGTGCTGACTGTCTGTCTGTCCGTCTGTCCGTCTGTTCCTCTCTCTCTCTCTCTATCTCTCTCTCTCTGTGTGTGTGTGTGTGCGTGCACTGGCACGCACACACATGTGCATGCGTTTGTGTCTGTGTGTGTGTGTGTGTGTGTGTGTGTGTGTGAGAGAGAGAGAGAGAGAGAGAGAGAGAGAGAGAGAGAGAGACAGACACAGTAACAGCGAGAGTGTCTTGCAGTGAGAGAGTGAGAGACAGATGGAGAGATACACATTTTATAGAGGTTGTCAGATGTTTTCACCACTTTCTCAATCTTCATCAGGTGAATGAAGCCTCCTGTCTCTCTCTGATTGTGATATCACATTGACGCCGTTCAATCTTTATTGCTTGTCACCCCCCCCCCCACCTCTCTCTCTCGTTATACCACACATGTTTCAGCTGTAGCTTCAGCATGAAGAAATAATGAAGTCATATTTCCTTGGAACTCATTTTGTCCCTCCATCTGCAACATGTTTGCCCGTGACAGCAGCATATGATTAGAATATTACTGCAACAACAATTATACAGTGGAAAATTTAGCTCATAATGCCAATAATGAGCGATACTAATACAAGAAAAGAAAGAAAATGCACATTAAAATCCACAGTGTTCATGTCCTCATATTTCCTTTTGGTTACATTTGTACACTCTTAGAGTTAGAGGTAAATAGTTTGTTAAAAACAGTTCTGCTGCCGTTGACGATCCTCACCGGAATTTAAAGGGTTAAAATAATGGTGCCGTTGACGGTGAGGACTGTCAATCTTACTGTATTTACAGTAAAAGTATAATTACTTACAACGCACGTTGGGTGTGCACGCGAAGTGAAGCTCCGCCATAGTAAATCCATTGAGAGGCCCATAAAGAGACTTCATTTACTCAAAAAGAGACATTTTGATCCAAAGGGTGGCCTGCTTACTGTACAAAATACACTCGGCTGGGCGCAGCCATGTTTCTCTTCTGTCATGTGACTAGACGACGTAATCGCCAAGTGATAATCCAAAAAAACTAAAACAACCCCCTTCCGGCCCTTCAAAATAATAGCGGCGGCCTACGGAGGAAGTGGCGCGGCACCAAGGCACCAAGCATCCTGTCAAATTAAAAGGCAGTAGTAGTGTTAATGCATTATCCAATATATTCTCAGACCCCACGGTCAGAGAAATAGGAATGCCAGGTTAACCACTTAAACCAGGGGTCTTCAACAGGGGGCCCGGGACCCATATGGGGTACTCAGAGGGTGGGTCCTCCAAATCTTTGTGTGATAGAAGCTTTTTTTCTCCTTTTCAATACTAGTAAGACGCCTCAGGGCGACAAGCGACCTCTCCCCTAAAGGGCGAGGTCTCGCCACAGTGACGTGGACAACAGGGATATGGACACATCAGGGATCTCCATATATGGGCATAAAAGGGATTTGTTCCCCTGGCATCACCATATCTCCATATATGGGCATAAAAGGGAATTGTTCCCCCTAGCTGGCATCAAAGGGGTCTCTCTAACAGGGCATAATTAATATTGATGACATCAGGGAACTCCAAATATATGCATAAAAGGGATTATGTTAGTGTGACATCACAGTAAAGCCAGAGCGTGATGTCAGAGCGGCAAACCCATTCTGGAGAGTGGTTCCGTCCACAGTAGGAGCGAGATCATTTAGCGACCTCCAACCTGGTCGCAAGTTTTCACCGCCCGGGTCGCTAAATCTACTGACCGGGTCGCTAAATCTACCAATCGGGCTGCAAAATCACCGACCAGGTCGCTAAATCTACCGACCGGGCTGCAGTTTTAGGTCGGTAGATTTAGCGAACCGGTCGGTAGATCTAGCGACCCGGTCGGTAGATCTAGCGCCCCAGTCGGTAGATTTAGCGACCCGGTCGGTGATTTTGCGGCCCGGTTGGTGATTTAGCGACCCGGTTGGTAGATTTAGCGTTAGCGACCCGGTCGGTGATTTAGGGTTGCGTCGGCAGGTTAGTTACTGAGGTACGGTTACTGAGGTTAAGTTTAGGGTTAGGGTTAGGGTTAGGGTTAGCAGCCCGGTCGGTGGATTTACCTACCCGGTCGGTGGATTTACCGGTCCCATCCTATTTTACAGTACACTTTAAGACATAATAAGACATAATAAGACATAATAAGACAGAATGAAGCCATAATAAGAAAAAATATGTTGGTAATTAGAGCTAATATATTTTATTAGACAGAAACAAAAACAGAATAGTAGAAAGAGCGAATACATTCTCTGGCACCGTCACCTGCCGCGGGACTGCAGCGGCAGACACTGCTGCACGACCGCCAGTTCGACCAGCAGTCGCACTGCATCGCCGGCGATAGGACCAGCAGTCCCGCCAGTAGGACGGGCGGCCACCGCACGGACCGGCAGGTCCCGTAGCGGTAAACTGCCCGTCCGTGCGGTGGTGGCTGCCGCGGCAGTTACCAGCGATGCCGGTGCCAGATAATGTAGGCCTATTTACTCTTTCTGCTATTCTGTATTTGTTTTTATCTAATAAAATAATATTAGTTCTAATTACCAACACATTATTTCTTATTATGGCTTTATTCTGTCTTATTATGTCTTAAAGTGTACTGTAAAATAGGATGGGACCGATTTACCTACCCGGTCGGTGGATTTTTTAGCGTCCCGGTCGGTGGATTTAGCGTCCCGGTCGGTGGATTTAGCGACCCGGTCGGTGGATTTTGCGACCCGGTCGGTGGATTTAGCGACCCGGTCGGTCGTTTTAGCGACCCGGTTGGTAGATTTAGCGACCCAGTCGGTGATTTAGCGACCCAGTCGGTGATTTACCGGCCCGGTCGGTAGCTTTAGCGACCCGGTCGCTGAAAACTACCAGTTGTAGGTCGCTAAATGATCTCGCCCTCTCTCCATTTGGTTCCATTTGTACACTGGCAGAGTTAAGGGGAGACCTTGAATTGTAAAAGTTTGAGAAACACTGAAGTAGAGCATTCACGAAAAATCAAACCTCGGTTCGAAGTGAAGCGGTGAATTTTTATTATATGTGTTCTAGAGCTATGAAATCTGTGTTCTAGATCTATACATTCTGTGTTCTAGATCTATACTTTCTATGTGCTTTAGTTCTATATTTTTATGAATTCTGAATGAATGAATGAATGATTTTGTCTGGAGGGCCAAATTGTCATGTGAAGCTTCACCAATCCTCAATTCTTCATTCTGGACATGCACAGGACAGACAAAACTAACCAATCACAGCGCAGAGATGCACGGGACAGGTACGGGACACACAAAGCCACTCCTTGGAAGCGGCCTTCACCGCTTAAAAAAAAAAACCACACAAAGTTAGAATATGGAGATAAGAGGTTTCTGCCCGACAGCAATGATATCCAAACAAAGCACTCCATCGCTAAAAAACAAAACAAACTCCTTCTCTGGACACAGCCCCTAAACGTGTTTAATAAGGGAGGTGATCAGGGGTGAGCACAGGGGGGAAGAGTCCTGTAGGTTTATGACACTTCAGTGTTCGGCCCAGGAGGGGGTTCAACCTTGACCCTGAATGAGATGGAACCCACCTGTCTACTTATCTATACTGATAGCACCAGCACACACACACACACACACACGCACACACACACACACACACACACACACACACACACACACACACACACACACACACACACACACACACACACAAAACTGTACATATTATTATACAGTAATAACAAATAAAAAAAAGGGTATAGTGACAAAATAACAGAATAACCCAGGGACAGAAGGATGGTGGCAGCAGAAGACGATATTATCAAGCTCAATATGCGTGTGTGCGTGCATGTGTGTACAGGGTATCAAGGAACAGGTGGCAGTCACAAGTTGTCATTACTTCTTCATAGCTTCAGTTCATGTCTTCTTCTTGCCTCTATACCTTTGCCCTTTTTTCTCTCTCAGTTTCTTTTCAGAGATGGAAAAAAGGGTATAATCAATAATCACATATACAGATGACGATAAATTAAAGGAAAACCCTGAATAAATGAGAAAACACAACATAAGGCAGATGCTTCCACACAGGCATACTTATTTTCAGTCAGTTCTAACCAGAATGGCTATTATCTCAACGTTTTCCTCGCAAAACATAATCACTAAAATATGACATAAATATAAGGTGCTTGGGGTGAAAATTATGAATATAATGTAGGGGTGCCTTGGATGAAAAAAATATTTATAGGGGTAACCTGAGCCAAAAAAGTTTGGGAACCCCTGAACTAGTGTAGTCTATGGCATACATAAAATGCTGAGCAGGCCCAGTTGACCGCTAATAAGATATTGTAAGTTACTTTGAAAGAGGGTAAATTATTGGGGCATGGATGGCAGGAGCCTCTGTCACAAAAACTACCCAAGTCTTTGGTGTTTTAATAGGAACAGTGACTAAAGTGGCAAGCATTTTGATCAATGGGAAAGATATCTGTGAATAGTGCACATTCAAAGACTGTAAGGAAAAACAGAACAGCAACTCTTCCTCAGGAAGACTGAGGATTGTCAATGCCAGACATGATCAGACTGTCAGCGAGAACAGTCAGCCTACAACTACATCAAGAGGGCAGTGTGCATAAACCCCCTGTTACAAAGACAAATGACACATTTAAGAGTTCAGTGGTGCAAAATAAGCATTGGTCCACAGAGATGTGTTAAAATGTGCTATGGTCAGATGAACAATCTTTTACCATATTCTCCACAAGGGGCAAGTGCATGTGTGGCATACGCAAAGAGAATCGTACAAGCTTTGAATGCTTGACTCCGACAGGGAAGGGATCTGGTGGCTCTAGATCTGTTATTTGTTTGGAGGTATTTTCCTGGCATCGTTTTGGGTCCACCTGTCCCCTTAGACTCGGGAAGGGTTACTGCAAATCAACACAAAGTGATTCTGAATTATTATCTTTATCGAATGATGAAATGTTTCTATCTTCGTGGAAGTGGACTCATCCTGGATGACAATGAATGCCCTGTGAATGAAAGCATTCACAGGGCATGGGGTGTAATGGAATGATTTGATGAGTATGAAAATGCGAATCATATGCTATGGCTTTCACAGTCACCAGATCTCAAGCCAAATTGGACAACTATAATGGGAAATTTTGGACTGACATGTTAGACAGTGCATGCTTCCTCCACCACCATCATAAAAACACCAAATGTTTCTTGTTTTGCCGTATTGCTACATTGCTATCTTGGACACTTATATGACTGCTTTACCTTTCTTTTATTTTCTATGTGATTGGTTCTCATAATATGCAAAGTTTTGGTTTATTGTATGCCCTGAATCTCAAATAAACAAAACTGTAAAAAAAAAGAAAAAAAAACATAAAAACACCAAAATGTGGGGAATAACCCTTTGTTAGCGTTGAATGGTACTCCATTCCTCAAGTCTTTGCCAAGGAAAAAATAAAACTGTTCTGGTGGCTTGTGGACCAACACGGTGCTTTATGTCAGTGGTTCTCAAGCTTTTCAGGCCGCAACCTCCAAAATAATCATATTTTAACTGGGGACCCCCCACCCTGACGGGCACTAAGAGTTGAGGCATTACATTTTGTATAACACAGTTCTATTGTGAAAATAGCAGATCTACATGCTCACAACGCCTCGCGTCCTAGATACAACATCCCAGCTCATTGCTGGAACGTTGCTGGGGCCATGTTGCTCTTGGTCATAACCCCTCCCATCACTCCTCCAAAACCAAGCAACTCCCCAAACTCTAATATTGATTGTGCCTAATAGTTTGCATGGTCTTTTGAGAGGCTCATGAAAGATAGAGGAGGGTTGACCTTAGGTCAGTTTGCGCTCTCTCTCTCTCTCTCTCTCTCTCTCTCTCTCTCTCTCTCTCTCTCTCTCTCTCTCTCTCTCTCTCTCTCTCTCTCTCTCTCTCTCGTAGTTGTGTGTACTTTGGGGGTCAGTGATGTGGCCATGAACACATGTCCATCGCCATTACTAACACTGTGTGTATGTTTGGTCACTAAACATCAGTGCATGTCATAATTTGAGAGTTAGGGTTAATCGGTGGGGGCTCCTCTGGTTATACTGTGATATCTCACACACACACACACACACACACACACACACACACACACACACACACACACACACACATACACACACACACACACACACACACACACACACACACACACACACACACACACACACACACACACTTTCTGCCAGTCTGCCTCCACAGTTAGCAACAGTCTGCGTTGTGCCTGCCTCACTTCTCCAAACCAGTCGCTCTGCACTGCGGCAGGGAAGCAGGCAGGCAGGCACACACACACACACACACACACACACACACACACACACACACACACACACACACACACACACACACACACACACACACACACACACACACACACACACACACACACACACATGCACGCACCCAAACTCTCTCCACTCTGCTCCACTCCCAGAATTTTTGGAAAGGAGAAGAGAAGGCAGCAAAATGCTAGACAGCCAGCGCAACGAGTTCTTTGTGTTTTTTAGTAGTTTTTTTCTTTGTTTCAGGTTATTTATTTCCGGAGTGCGGCTGTAAATTCCGACCTATACTTCGGGCGGTTCGGTTTCTCTCCTTGGCATTAAAGTTGTCTCAAAGAGATTTGCCACGGCAAAAGGAATATACCCAACAAAGCCAGCTACAGAGAGAGGAAGAGGCAGAGGGATGTATCGGACAAGAAGGGAATATTGGATGTATAGGCGGTGGATTCTGGATGTGGATGAATGTGCCATCATGTTCCCAGGGTCCGTTCTGGATGAGAGCGAGAGGGCAGAGAGGATGCCAACTGCCCCCCTCATCTTTAAATCGAGAACACTTTGTCTCACGATGGCAATCTTCAGCGCTGTCTCTGCACAGTGGCAACCCTCATGGGTCCCGCTTCATGCAAAGCAATGGAAAGCTCCCTCGTTGCAGGATATCGATGGAGCCCAGGCCTCGACCGTGGCACGTTCTGGGGGTCCCTGGAAGCAGATAAACGCAGAAATGGCCGACGTCACTCAGGATTGAAAAGGGGTGTCTGGCGAAGGCGAGGTTGTCCGGTAAACGCCGACATCCCCGGCGCGAAAACGCAGCCTCGGTGGAGGAGAAGACGGAGGGAGATGGCGAGTGGAGGAGTGCAAAAGCGGTGAATGAAAGAAGAGAGTTCCCAGACAGTCTGACCTATATTCCACAATGTCTGGAGTCACAGACACAGAGCGGGAGAGGGAGAGAGAGAGAGAGAGAGAGAGAGGGAGGGAGGAGAGAGAGCAAGAGTGAGAGGGGGGTGGGGGTGGTAGAGGGAGATGTGAGGGGAAGAGAGGAGGAAAAGGATAGAGAAGGAGAGATGAGACAGAGGGAGAGAGAGAGAGAGAGAGAGAGAGAGAAAGCAGGGGGAGAGAGCGATAGAAAAAGAGATTGCAGAGACGAGGTGACACACCAGACAGTATCCATTTCTGTTCCCTCCACCCCACCGTGTCTGAACAGATCCTCCTTCTCACTCTCTCACCCCTCTCTTCCCTTCATCTTCATCTCTCTTTCACTCTCTCCCTCTCTCTGTCTGTCATAGGCATCCTTTCTTTCCCTCCCTCTGCTGCATGGTCTCTGTCCGTCCACGTTGCTTTCCATTTATAAACCTTTGTGTGTGGACTATGGGGAATTGCAATCATTCTCGATCTGGTCTCATGAATACAGACAGAGGGGGAAAAAAACTATATTCAGGAGATTCGATTACGTTTTCCCCACTCCTTTTGTTATTGCTGTTCTGTCCATTCTCCTTTTCCTCTCTCTCTCTCTCTCCTGCTTTCCATTCTTCTTTACTGCAAATCCTAACCCCTATCTCTGTTTCATTTCCCCATCCCTATTATTTCACCCCTGTTTTGTCCCTGGCACCACCTCTATCTCTCCCTTCCTTCCCCTGTAACCCCATTTATCTCTCCCTCGCTCCTCCTCCTGTGTCAGCATTTATCTATCTCTGGGTCGCTCTAACAGTATTTTTATGGTGGATTAGTTTGTCTGGCTGCCCACTCTTATCTAGCGTCACCAGGGAGGGGAGCAACCCCAGAGCAGCAGCTATATCTATCTATATGACCGTGTGCCTGACTGACTGCTTGGCTAGGTTGTACATCCATCTGTCAGTCTTTCTGACATGGGCGGGCTGTCTGTCTGTCTGTCTGTCTGTCTGTCTGTCTGTCTGTCTGTCTGTCTGTCATTGTCTGCCTGCCTGCCTGTCTGTCTGTCTGTCTGTCTGTCTGTCTGTCTGTCTGTCTGTCTGTCTGTCTGTCTGTCTGTCTGTTAGGGCTGTCACAATTATTACATAATCGTCCAATCGAAATTATTTGAGGTAATCACAATTATTTTACATAATCGTCATAATCATTTCCAAGTTGAGAAATGTTAGTATAGTTACAAACACTTAGTAGTGGAAATAGCAGATCTACAGCTATTTCCACTATCAATGTTCTTTTTTAAGTATAAAGTTGTCAAATATGTCAGTAATTTCTTTGTATATTTAAGTTATGTGTCATGATTGCCACGTGCAACTTCAAAGCTTAAAAGCCAAACAGAAATGTAATTGTCAACGACGACAAATACACAATTAAATGAATTAAGTTATTATTGAGTGACAATTATTTGAGTGACAATTAATCGTCATGTAAAATGTCATAATCGTGACAGCCCTACTGTCTGTCTGTCTGTCTGTCTGTCTGTCTGTCTGTCTGTCTGTCTGTCTGTCTGTCTGTCTCATTGGCTAGCTTGCCTGCTATGTGAACAGCTGGCTGACAGACCCAACACTGCTTTTGTGGCTCACCAGCCGGCCCAGGATGGGCTGTAAATTCACCTCTGTCTGACAGTGTTTGTCTAAAGTGGCTATAGCAGCTAGCCATGGGTAAAATCCAGAGCGCTGATTGGACCCTTATACGACTCCTTTTGTGCAATCTCAGAGCTCACAAATCAACACTCCAAACTGTTCTGTGTGGAGCTGACTGATGGCTGACTGGTCACGTTGGTTGTGTTGGACTGGTCAGCTCCATCTAGCCTTTGGTACCCGGCTGATTGCATGTCTGTCCTGTCTGCATGCCTTTATCTGTATCTGGAACACTGAGAATAGTATTACCTGCAGGGACGTGCAGAGAATGTTAGAGAGGCAGGGGCTGACATTTCTAAAAGGGCCTTTTGGTGGAAGCACCGACAATAGCAGACCTCCAAGCTCACAATGCGTCGCAGCTTGATACCACACTGAACTAAGCATAATCAAGTCACTACTGGAGATGCGGCGTAACGTCATGGATTTCTACACAGAGAGGGAAATTATTTCAACATAAGATGCTGCATTCAAGTTCAGGAGAGTTTGGACAAGGCAATTCTCTTGAATTCCGCCTTCAGGTATGGCATGGAAAGGGGACATTTGCATTTCTTTCACCATAGTAAAAACTACATTTGTGGTCTGGAGAGGGCACTTTTTACAGGCGGGTAAAAGGGCAGGGGCTCAAGCCCCCTTTGATGTCTATGTGTGCACATGCCTGATTACCTGCAACAGCCAGTCTCTCTCTCTCTCTCTCTCTCTCTCTCTCTCTCTCTCTCTCTCTCTCTCTCTCTCTCTCTCTCCCCATCTCCTCCTCTTCCTCTTCCTCACTGCCATCAGCACCCTCCTCCCCCCTCTGGTGTCAGTCCTAAGGGATGGGTGTTAAGGACATGAGAGTGGATTGCAGCTGAAGCAGAGGAAATGACATGGGTAATGGAAGGGGACACACAGGCACCTGTCAGGGAAAATCAAGGAAGAAGAGCGGGAGGAAATTAATTATTCATGAGATAGAATTATATGCTTTGACTTTACTGAATAAGCTTGATTCAAGCTCTATATTCCCTCAAATCCGAAGGGGTATTCTCTTATTTTTATGCTTTCATGATTGCAGCCTTTTATTTATTTTTCTCAGAAGGAGAAGTCTCTAAAGGCTGGAATATATGACGTGATCTTTTCTTTCTTAATGAACTGCTAGTTTTTCGTTAATTTCCACATATTCATTGTTTATCAAAGAAATGGATGCATTGATTGACTTTTCCCATTCAGTATTTTAACGGGTGTGATTGGAATGACATCAAAATGCAGAAACCCTTATTCCAATCTGGGAATAGATGCACATTCATGACACTGACATCTTTAGCCTGATTTATGCTTATAGCATACCAAGTATACATCAGGCAGCATCATGCCACTCCAATCACATACCGGTATATCTACTATGTTCTGGTCATGCAGCTGTAATAAAATGCATTTGCGGGCTCACACGCACACACACACACACACACACACACACACACACACACACACACACACACACACACACACACACACACACACACACACACACACACACACACACACACACACACACACACAAACAAACCATTCCCCAGAGACATACTGCAGTAGGGCTGTGGTTCTCAACCTTTTCAGGCCGTGCAGACCTCCAAGCTCACGCTGCGACGCTTTGTGAGCTTAGAGGTCAGCTATTTTCGGTGCTTGATATCACACAGAACTAAGCATTATCAAGTCAATATTGGAGATGTGACGTACAGCATGGATTTCTACACAGAGAGGGCAATTATCTCAACATAAGATGCTGCATTCAAGTTCAGGAGAGTTTGGACATGGCAATTCTCTTGACTGCTGCCTTCAGGTATGGCATGGAAAGAGGGCATTTGCATTTCTTTCACCATAGTAAAAACTACATTCATGGTCTGGAGAGGGCACCATATACAGACAGGTAAAATGGCAGGGGCTCAAGCATGTGTGCACGTGCCTGGTGGGGACCCCCTGGGGGTCCTGACTCACAGGTTGAGAACCACACTGAATGTGCCGTGTGGTTACCATATACACAAGAATGTCCAGACCAGAGCATCATGGGAAATGACATGTTATACCGAGAATAGTACACAGATGTTGGATGCATGTTAAAGAAAAGGTCAATCTAATTATGTTGGCATATGAAGAAACCTGTGGCCCAAAGCTTGTCAACCAAGGCTCACACATACACACACACACACACACACACGCACACGTGCGCGCATGTACGCACAATACAAACACACATAAATACACAGAAGTAAACCTGATTATACACAATACTGACTTAACTGTTGACCTAATCCATATTGGTGTATTACATATTATAGTTAACATCAACTAGATTGAAATTAACATGTGCACAAAAACAGAAAGAAAACATAAAATGTGAGTTGAAAATGTGTTGATCATCCCTCTCACGCTCTGTGACATTTCACTTTCATTGTACAATAATATTCCCTAATGGACACATCTGTCCTGCAGCCTCTTGTGTGATGAATGTCAAATTCATAACGCAGTTCCATCGAAACGGGCCCTTACATAAACACATCATTTTTAATAGTGTCATTTCTCTTGAGGGATTCAAACTGCCCAGACAGAAATAACCTAAATTATCTCTAATGTTGGTTCCTGCTTGCTTTTCCTCTAACAAGCTTGTTTGGGTCATTGCAGGCTTTCTATACCAACATAATTAGGTTGACCTTTACTTAAACATGCATCCACTGCCCCACGCAGCACCCCCCACATTTCATGTTTCCTCCATTGCACATCCCACACATATGACAGTTGCATTATTTGTAAACGGTGACTGTATGCTACAAACCCCCGGCATCAAATGTCATCCGATTCAGTTGTTCCGCAAAATAATTCATAACTCATTTGTATCACATCGTACAATGGTGTCGCGCAGCCAAGAATAGCTGATCTCTAATAGCCTGGCATGGCTAGACCAATTTCTCTGGGCCCTGATTGGTGCACTACAACTTCGGGGGCAGGGAAATCCAATCACAACCGAGCCAGACCAAATCTTCCAAGGGCTATTTTTTTTTTTTTTTTTTTGCACTGGCAGATTCGTCTGGTTTCCATAGATCTATCGCAATGCAACATGTTGTACTATATGTGCTGTTTTCATCCGTGCAACATCATCGACAAAGTATATAAATTAAGCATTAGACTATATCTGTTCCCCATTCTGTCAGCACATCACACTATCTGTCAAATTTATTTTGCCTTCTTGTTTTCTATCAATGTTCAATGTTTTTTATATTTATATTTGTTGAGCTGTTTCTTTTATTTTAAAGGTAAAACTGTAGATATGAGTGCCTGACTATGGTGAATGGTGACTGCATTGTGCAATTCCTTTTCTTATTAATTAAAGTAAATACCACCCATTTGTGGAATGGTGAGAAGAATCTTTCAGTGTGTTTATAAGCATTCCTATCTCACAAAGCAACACGTCCTCCTCTTCTGTCTTAATAGATGTTGGAATCTGTTTCTGCTTCAACTGAAGAATGACCTGTGGCTCGTGTCGCATCACGATGCACTGATTCCTTTTTCCACTGAGACTTGGCATGACAATTATTAATCTACTGTACCTCAGAGCAAACCCAAATGTCATTTATTTTAAGTTAAGGTCACAAGTTAAAGTTCTTGAAATGTTTAGAATTTCTGTGTGCTTCCAGACTAGCCAGGTTAAAAGTGAAAGTGACATTTTATAGCTCTATTAGGGCTCTCTTGTTCTCAGCTTTGATAGAGAGATGCTCATGGAAATGCATTTTTAATTGTCTAATCTTTTCTAGATTAACATTCATGAATCAAATCAGAGTATTATAATAATGTATGGCGTTCGTTCTGTCCCAGGGTCTGCCATTAAGCCATGTACGCTGGCAGGCGGCTCTATTTCTCAGAGGGCTTTTCACTCCGCGAATAAAAGGTGTGTCTCCCCTGTCTTCCAAATGTGCCGTGTTAAGTTCTCATCACATTCTTATCCACCTCACTCATCTCCTCATAATGCACCACATTTCCTCTCCAACTCATTCTTCTTAATCAGATTTGTGAGAAGCACGCATCCAGTGTGTGAAAGAGGATGTTGCAGCTTATTAGGATATTACGCTGCAAAATCCTCAGTAGTCAAGAATGGACCCACCCAGGGGCGTCACAAGGGGTAGGAAAGTGGGACTGAGTTACTAGGGCCCAAGGTGGTGGAGGGGCCTTAATTATTTTATACTTTAGCTACTGAAAAATAGCAGATATACAAGCTCACAGCGCGGCACCGAGTGCCGCGCTGCAAGCTTGTAGATCTGCTATTTTTGTCGTGAAAATGTGTGCAAATCTTTGAATGTATGTATTTTTTAAGCGAACATTTGTAACTCAAATTTTGCTTCTGGGGGGTCCCTGGAACTAAATATTTTGAGATGCGGGTCCGTGGCCAAATACATACCATTTTGGGGGTCCTTCACATGAAAAGGTTTGAGCTCCACTGACATCGAAACATAGATTTTTCAAAAAAACGTAGAAGGATTTGAAATTTTCATGATTTTTCAAAAATAGCAGATCTACAAGCTCGCAGTGCGGCACTCGGTGCCGCGCTGTGAGCTTGTATATCTGCTATTTTTCAATAGCTAAAGCACAGGGGCCCCACAGTGAATCCTTGTACCCGGGGCCCAGAATTTGGTGCGACACCCCTGGACCCACCCGTGTGTAAATTAAATTGCCACGGGGGATTTTCGAAGTGTGTGTTCAAATAAACAGACTTTGGATTTGTCTGCCAGGTAAGTTACATGTGACAGTTTGCATCCTGCTTGATAAGAACATCAAACATACACAGTTGTAATCCTTAATTAGTTTGATGTTTATTTCATTTTTAACTAGGTCTGACTGAGACAATAGACCATGAATGAATTCAAAAGAAAATATCACATGGTGTGTATACTGATGTGTGGATTTGTAGGTATGTGTGTGTATGGGGGAGATAAATAATATAAAAACTACTGAAAAGTGTCTTTATTGTTTTTTAATATCACTGATTATCAAAAAAAGAAGAAAATATAGAATTGAGAACTAGAAAACACTGTACAGCTATGAAGACTGCAGCGACAGCATGCTTTCCTGTGTGGACTTAAACAGAGTAGAAAGTGAACATCTGTCAGGATAGCCCATAGGTTACCTATGGTGTCAAAACAGTATTCATTTGCCAAGAAGGATGAATGCCGGAGATCTTCAGTGGCATGTTGATGTAAAACTGTCTTCTTAGTCTAGACACGTTGTCTAGACTATTCATTGTTGCAGGATGTAAACAACTCAGAGGCTTAACATGTGAATATCGATTCTCCATTACTGTGGCATTGTTGTTTGAATATTGGCCCGGCCGACAAGAAAAACATCCTGTATTCACCTGCATCGATGTTCCCTCTGCGTTTGTCTTTCTGTTACACAAAGAGAACTGGGGCATTTTCCAACAGACAGACGGGTCAAACCTGCTTAAAGATACTGACTCAACTCCATGACTCAGACACTGTGTTGTGCCAACAGATACAGAGATAATACACCTCAAAAACACACACATGCATGCGCGCACTTGCAGGCACGCACGCGCACACGTGCGCGCGCACACACACACACACACACACACACACACACACACACACACACACACACACACACACACACACACACACACACACACACACACACACACACACACATAGAGACAGTGAATCAGACTGTTTTGTGTGGAGTGTAAACAGAACCAGGAATAAGAGACGATCAGCATGCAGCTTGTTTACCTAGCCAAGTTCAGTTCAACTGTTCTAACGGCTTCATTTGTGTCTCACAAGGAAGACTTTGACATAACATTTACATGACAAACTTTGATCTGTTGAGCAGATACAAATAGATTCATTATTTTTTCAGTATTGTCTTTCAGAATGGGCCAGCTACTTGGGAACAAAAGTTGGGTCTGTCTACCTGCCTGTGCCCCTTTATAGAGATCCCTGAATGCCCATATGTGCATGCCCATATAAGGGCATATCGGTCGGATCGGCACAGCAGTTGACAAACACACAGAAATGTGTGTGGGGAAGGAATTAAATTGGGGAGCAAAGTAATCTTTAATTATGTTTTATATTGTATTGCAATGATAATGTGTGGTTGTGAACAAAGAACAGACGATCCGGGCGCTCAGGAGTAAAAAGTAGAAACAGCAACGATCGTTACCTTTTAATTCATAAAGCCTTTTTACTCCTGAGTCCTGAGTTTCTTTTTCACATGTTCCCGTTTGAATGGTGAGCACCATTGACACGTTTTACTAATAGTTACCTTTTGCTCTTGTTTTTTTTTTTTAAATAATGTAATAGTGTAGTTGTCACAAAATCCCAAGGCACACCTGGACTTGTGTCACGACAGACCAGTGTGCCTCAGCACCCCGCTTGGGAACAACTGTTGTAGAGGATGCCTGGAGATGAGGATCTATGGTGAATGGCACGGGCAGGCTGCAGTGGCAGGTAATGCAGGTGTAGTGATGCGCGGAAGCAGGGATTGAACCCGGGACTACCACTCGCCAGACCAACGCACAACCAGCGGTGCTAATAGGGCTGAGCCCGATTAGCAGGGCTGTTGTCACTGGTTCATGGCTATACTAACTGTGGGGGCTACACAGGCAAACAAGCAGGCAGATTAGGAATGATCCTGGGCGCATAAGGAAAGACAGGCTTGGAAACAAATCCAAAGAAATACATCTGAAGCAGTGATCTGACAATAACTGAGTGAGGAGCCAGGACTTACAGAATAGAGCAGTGGTTCCATAGGGGGCCCCCATTTCATTTTGGGGGCTCCCCATATGATTAGCTTAATGTGCAACATTGTTTTTACACTCAGCAGTAAACAAACCAACATACAGTACACAAGCGTATACTGGGTATCATCTGCACATTTCTAAAGTTACAATTTTACGACTTTTACGTTGCGACTTTTAAGTCAACCTATAATAACAAATTGTCAAATGTTACATAAGAAAGAAGCAAACATTGTGAAAATGAGTGAGTATTTTCACAGTATATATGGAACTGATTCAAACTAAATGTAATGCCTACAATTCCAAATGCTTGCCAGGGTTCAAATATGATTATTTTGGGGGGTCGCCACCCTGAAAGGTTTGGGAACCCTTGGTAGAGAGGTGATGAACTGAAGAGCTAATGGAAGGTACGTAGGTGTGTACAGTATAGGGCCCAGGTGAGTGAGAGGCAGGGCACGAACACACACACACACATCATCTGTCCATGTGTGTGTGAGAGGGTGTATGTTTTACCGTTTGAGGGTTTCTGGAGTCTGGAGTCTCTGGAATAACTAAACATACATTTACATGGACCAAGCATAGACACAGTATTTCCCCTCCCATGTTAATAAGAGTATTAAAGACGTGAAACATATCCCTTTAAGGTGCATTTTGAACAGGAAAGAAACAGATTATTTATTTGCAAATTAATATTTCACTGCACTAATATACATTCTGTGATTTCTGGGTTCACAATGATTGTGCTGACCATGTAGTAGAGCCGGCCTGATTCACAAAAGGACTGATAGAAACCATGCATCCTGTGATTGACATTGTTGATAGCCAATGAGAGTAGAGCCTTCA
>NC_137811.1:45367739-45387739 GCF_963921795.1 Nannobrachium achirus | reverse complement strand
GCAAAGTCATGCAGGACTGTAGAAAGAATATTAACTTTTACTTTTTTTCATTTACTTTGTCTGTGATTGTAGTTCTAGCACAGAAGAGAAGGGAGGAAACTTGAATAAAGTACGATATCAAAGCAAACAGAGACAATAAAAAAGAACCTTCACTTTGGACTAGTGAATTTTTAATTTGTGATTTCAAAGGAAATTCTAGCCTTAAGCCCCCCCCCCCCACACACACACACACACACACCCAACCCCCCATCCCACTGCTGTTCTTCTCATTATTACTGGATGGACTGACTTGGGGAATCACTTGGCAGTCAGTGATCTCCCTGGATATGTGTGTAGCGGGAAAACTCCCCAAGCCTCCCAATCATATATGTCAGAGACATGTCTGTCCGTGTGTGTGTGTGTGTGTGTGTGTGTGTGTGTGTGTGTGTGTGTGTGTGTGTGTGTGTGTGTGTGTGTGTGTGTGTGTGTGTAGGCGCATGTGTGTCTGTGCGTGCAAGAGCGCAAGAGTGAGAGAGGAGAGAGAGAGAGAGAGAGAGAGAGAGAGAGAGAGAGAGAGAGAGAGAGAGAGAGAGAGAGAGAGAGAGCTAGAGAATGCTCCCTGTCATACAGTGTCTTCAGCCTTCCCAAGGGATATTTTGGTCTACATGTGCACTAAGGAGAGGTGTCTTTCCGTGTGTGTGAGACAGAGAAAAAGGGTAACTCCTTAACCACTTACAGTAAACCCCAGCTGAATTCCGAATTCTGGGGGAAAACTCTTGTGGAAACTAGAGCAGATCTACAAGCTCACGCATTGCAACGCGACGCCACGTTTCAGCGAATATACATTTAATGTAGAGCGAACACAAACGTCACTAGTATAGAGTCCTGGGGTCAGGACTTTTCAAAGTGGGTGACGGGGCACCCTGGGGTGCCGCGACGGCAGTCAAGGGGTGCCGCAAGATAATTTGATAATATTTGGAATTTATTTGGACACTTATTTTCAGTCAGTTCTAACCAAAATGGCTATTATCTCAACGTTTTCCTCACAACATAATCACCAAAATATCGTCACTGTCGGGCACAAACCTCGTATCTCCAAGTTTCAAATGTGTACGTCTTTTGGTAAAGCAAAGCCCTGCTTCATCATCATACAAGACTGTCGCACAAAACTAGTGAAAACAGCCGATCTACAAGCACACGTGTGCTTGTAGATCTGCTGTTTTCACTAGTTTAGTACATTTTATAGATGATAAATACAAAACGGTTTTGGACATACAAGGTTTTCACCCGAAAACAACGATAAGCTATAAATATAAGGTGCTGGGAGTGAAAATTATTATGGGGTGCCTCGGATTAAAAAAATATTTATGGGGTGCCCTGAAACAAAAAAGTTTGGGAACCCCACTGTATGGGCTGTAAGTGATTAAACTGCGTGTATCTAATACCCTCCAGGCTTCAGTTAAGAACCGCCCCTCAGAAGCTTCTGATTGGCAGAACCGGGGGTAGGGAGCGCTCCGTTGTATCCACTTGGACCGTGTGGAGGTGCCGAAAGTCGGGGGGACAAAGATTTACTATTCTGTCCATAACGGCACATAACTTGGTAACAGCGCTGAGTCAGCTCATGTGACCGTCGCAACGCTCGACACGGCGACTTGCTCGCTACGGCTCACTCGCCGCAGTCGCCGGTGTCTCACGGGGCTTATGGTCGCCTTAGACGGCGCGCCTCCCTCATCTCCACAGAAAACAAGCGTTCCTTTACAAGAACCTAACTGAACCCTGGTGGGTTGGGGATTCACGCGGTTAAACTAAATTATGTGATCCAGCATCTCTCACTGTATGGGCTGTAAGTGGTTAAACTATGTGATCCAGCATCTAAAAGGAATCACAGTGGGCTCCTTGATAACATAACAGAGACACGGAAGCAGACAGCAAGATGCAGAGAGAAAACCGAGAGGGAGAACCCACGAGAGAGAGAGAGTGAGACAGAGAGAGAGTGTGTGTGTGTGTGTGCGCGCGTGCATGTGTGCGTGCGTGCTTGCATGTGTGTGTGTGTTATTCATATGAGAAGTTTACAGCGCCTTTGTAGAAAACAGTTTATATTACCACACAGACTTGCACTCCCAAAGGGTCACTGAATTACAGCTTGCGTTTAAGTTTCACATTGCAGGACCAGTGTGACCCTACATACGTGTAGTTGACCTGTAGTTTAGCTCAGGGGTCTTCAACGTTTTCAGGCCAAGGACCCCTTAGCTGAGAGAGAGATGAAGCAGGGACCCCCACAACCTCTTCATAGATTCAATATAGTTTCATCAATGTTCATCAACACAATCATCAGTGTATTTTGGATTCATGTCAATTTGTGTTTTCAGATATTTAATCACTTGAACCGTCAATACTTAATAAACTTGACCTTTCACTCTGTACTTAGTCAGCTCTTTTTCTCCACCACACCAAACCACGTTGCCGAAAATAGCTGATCTACAAGCTCACATGTAGATCCGCTATTTTTGGCTAAAGTTCTCAGAATATGGGCGCGAAGGTTCAAGTGGTTATATATAAAAGGAGAAAACTTCTATCAGACAAAGATTTGGAGGACCCCCTGAAGTAACTCTGAGGACCCCCTAGGGGTCCCGGACCCCCTGTTGAAGACCCCTGGTTTATCCTATTACTTGCGCCAGCAAGTCTGTTTCTGGCTGTCTGTTTCCAGCCGACAGTACAAAGGCAGGGCCTTTATTTTAGGCAATGAGGGAGCAGCGTTCAAGTGCGACCTGATATAAATAACAAGGTGCAAGTTAGTCGGGGCCCCAGGGATATTTTGGTTCAGATTCTCGCAAATTCGCCAAATTTGGCACAGATGTTGTCCATAACATACTTAATCATTTTAAGATGTGTGCCAAGATGGGCACCCCATGGTACTGCCATAATGCGTAATGCAATTGGTGTCCCATTAACTTTACATTACAGAGAAAAAAAGCAAAAAAATAATCTGCTTTAAGTAGCATATAACTGGTCAAACTAGGGGTTTTTCATGATTCTGAATCCATTGCAAGCATCTGTTTTGCACAAAAAACATTCCTTGGGCTAAAAAACTGCCCTACAAGACTATGGTTTAGTGATGAAAAGTGATGAGTCATCACTTTTCACACTTTTGTGGTGGCCGTTTTAGCCCAATGAATGTTTTTTATGCAAAACGGATGTTTGCAATGGATTCAGAATCATGAAAACCCCCTAGTTTGACCAGTTATACTGTATGCTACTTAAAGCAGATTCTTTTTTTGCTTTTTTTCCCTGTAATGTAAAGTTAATGGGACGCCAATTGGATTGCGCAATATGGCAGTACCATGGGGTGCCCATCTTGGCAACCATCTTAAAATGATTAAGTATGTTATAGGGGCGCCCGCTGGCCTGGTGGTCAAGGCGCATACCATATACTACTAGGCTATGATGCCTGCTGGCGTCGCCGGTTCGATTCCTGGTCCGGACGACCTTTGCCACATGTCATTCCCCATCTCTCTCCCCATTTCCTGTCAGCCTACTGTCCTATCAAATAAAGGCATAAAAAGCCCAAAAACAAATCTTAAAAAAAAAAAAATGATTAAGTATGTTATGGACAACATCTGTGGCAAATTTGGCGAATTTGCGAGAATCAGAACCAAACGGTCCTTTTATTGCCCTGGGGCCCCCGACTAAGTTGGCACCTTGATAGAGAGCCAACTTGCCCACCCACCCACATACCGGTATACAGACAGCACAAAACAGCACCGATCGCAGTACATGCACGCTCTGCTGGCGCAGAAGTCGGACTCACCTTACCCTTCAAATAGGTGGCAAATAGCAAAATTGTTGGTAAAGATTATTTCATGCACTGGAAGACTATACAGACTTATTAAACCAACATGTTTCGTATGAAGTACTGTATAAAAGGGGCTTAAGAGGAGACCTGCACTCTGTAACTTTGGTGCTCAGAACAACTTGATGTACTGAACTCACTTTCCCAGGTAATGTCACGGGTTGCAATCCGATCAAGCTGTGACCTTTGTTTCATCTCCCTATGTCCCATCTCTGTCTGCATCACACTCTGTAGACCAGAGCATCCAATGAAATGGGAAAAAAAAGAAGAAAAGAAAATCAGACTCTGTCTGCCGCGTTGTTAATGACCTGTCAAAGTCATGTTCTAATTCCAGGTATATCTCCATACTTCCACACTTCTCAGGAGGCATGGCATTCATCACAGCAGACCACAGCCATGGAGCTTCCCTATGCACCACACTGGGCCGTACCTCTCTACCCTTGTCAAGGTAAAAACTTTAAACAATCACATATTGGGGGTGCGTGCGTGCGTGCGTGCGTGCGTGCGTGCGTGCGTGCGTGCGTGCGTGCGTGCGTGCGTGCATGAGTGCGTGCGTGCGTGCGTGCGTGCGTGCGTGCGTGCATGCAAACCACACACACACTGCTCCCCCCTCTCTCTCACCTAATAATAGTCTAACCTTTATGCTGGATCAGTTACTGATGTCTCAGGATATTTCATCATGTTGAAGCAAGGTGAAGGGTCATATTCTCTCTTCCCCTGTTTTACTCTGTCCTCTCTCTCCCTACCTATGCTCTCTTACACTCTCTCCCGCTCACCCTCTCTACCTTTCTGTCTCCCCATCTCTCTCTCTCTCTCTCTCTCTCTCTCTCTCTCTCTCTCTCTCTCTCTCTCTCTCTCTCTCATCTCTCTCTCTCTGTCTGCCTCAGTCTCTCTCCAAACTGGCCTTTAACTGTGAACTTAGCTTGACCCTCTCCCACTAATCTGCCGTGCTCTCGGGGAAGCCGGCGTCAAAATGCGCCTCTTTAATGGACTCTGGGAGTTAAGGGGCTAAAGCAGCACAGAGTGTAAAGGGAATAGGAGATGGCTCCTGGAAATTGGATTGTGGGCTTGGCTGCTAGATCTCCTTTTCTCTTCCATCTCTCTCATTCTCTCTCTTTCTATCGAAGGTTCTCTGTTCTCTCTGTTTTCTCTCTCTCTCTCTCTTACTCTCTCTCTCTCCCTCCCCCTGGAGTTTTCCAGATTTTAATTGGTCGTCTGTCTTTTGTTCACACATTAGCATGGCTGATGCAAGGCTCTGTGAAAGGGCCCTGCCATCCTAAGCCAAGTCTTCTCAAGGTGACACAGACCCTGTGTCCCTTTCATCATAAGAGCACACGCTGAAGGAGAGAGAGAAGAAGGGGATTGAGAGAGAGAGAGAGAGAGAGAGAGAGAGAGAGAGAGAGAGAGAGACAGAGTACTCTGTTTTTGGCACCACTTGTGTGTGAAGGGGCTTAAAGTCCTTTTCTTTTCTCATCTTTCGTTCAGCTTTTCCATTTGTTCATTGTCTCATCAGGACTCTAAAATGCTGGTTTGTGAGGTCTCTCTCTCTTTTCTCTCTCTCTCTCTCTCTCTCTCTCTCTCTCTCTCTCTCTCTCTCTCTCTCTCTCTATCTCTCTCTGTCCTAAAGGGTTATAGTCCGTTGGGAGGAAAGCGCCCGTAGGGATTAAAAAAGGAAACCTCTGTGATCTCTCCTCACTCTTTAGACACCTTCTCACTTCTGCACCCCTGCTCCTCTTCATCCCTCATCCCCTCCTAGCGGGTCCCCTCATTAGACCCCCATTGAGAGAGAGAACGAAAGAACGGAGGGGGGAGAGTGAGGGTAGTGTGTTTTGTTGGCGAGAGAAGGAGAGAGAGGGATAGGGAGCAGGGGCGTCACAAGGAGGGGGGGGGGGAGTGGGACTGAGTTACTAGGGCCCAAGGTAATTATTTGATACTTTAGCTATTGAAAAATAGCAGATCTACGAGCACACTGCGAGCTTGTAGATCTGCTATTTTTGAAAAGTCATGAAAATATGTGCAAATCATTAAATATATATATATATAATTTTGAGATGGGGGGTCCGTGGCCAAATACATACATTTTGGGGGTCCTTCACATGAAAAAGTTTGAGCACCACTGACATAGAAACATAGTCTTTTCAAAAAAACGTAAAAGGATTTGAAATATTCAACAAGCTTGTAAATCTGCTATTTTTCAATAGTTAAAGCACAAAATAATGTGTTTCCAGTCTAAATGGGTTAAGCCCCCTATGAAGAACATTCATGGGGGGCCCGCAGTGAATCCTTGTACCCAGGGCCCAGAATTTGGTGCGACACCCCTGATAGGGAGATAGATGGATAGAAGGGATCATTTGAAAGAGAGGACAGAACAGGAATGATGGAGAGGGATGAGAGACAGTGGCAGAGGGAAAGATTCAGAACAAAGTGAGTGAGAAGGATGAGACACAAAGAGAGGGGGAGATGGTGAGGAGGAGAAAAAGAGGTGCAGAAAGACAGGAAGAAAGAGAGTTATGGTTAAGTTTGTTTCAACTCCAAAGTATAACTAGATCCCACATTCATTCATTCAATTTGGCATTCACTGCATTTCGTGCAAGATTTAGTCAGAGCATGAACAAACATTCTAAGATATAAGAGCTGGGTGAAAGAATTCACTTAATTTTAGCTTTAATTTTCCTCTTTCATGTATGTGTGTTATGTAAGATTCATGGCCCTATATATTGCATATCGTCACTGTCGGGCAGAAACCTTGAATCTCCAAGTTTCAAATTTGTATGTTTTTTTTTTTTCGCAAAGCAAAGCCCTACTTCATCATACAAGGCCGTCGCACAAAAGTAGTGAAAACAGCAGATCTACAAGCACACAATGCGAGGCGCTGTGTGCTTGTAGATCGGCTGTTTTCACTAGTTTAGTTAGTTTTTTATTTTTTATTTGTTTTTGGGCTTTTTAGGCCTTTATTTGATAGGACAGCAGACTGACAGGAAATGGGGAGAGAGACGGGGAATGACATGCAGCAAAGGTTGTCCGGATCGGGAATCGAACCAGCGACGCCAGCAGGCATCATAGCCTAGTATGTGGTATGTGCCTTGACCACCAGGCCAGCGGGCGCCCCTACTTCGTGTTTTAAATGATAAATACAAAACGAACGCTTTTGGACATACAAGGTTTCCACCCGATAGCGACGATATGAAAAAAGGAAGAAAATAAATCCAAACCCATGCATGTAAAAGATACATGCGTGACATAGGAAAATCCAGCTTTATTTCTAAGTTTGCAGATTGGTTCCTTGAGGAGGTATAAGCTGTGTCAGAGTGAGGCTACATTCAGTCAAAAAAGAACAATTAAAAAATAGCCAGCACACAAGGACTATCCTTTTCATATGGTTTGTTTACCTCTTCTGGACAGTACAACGGACACGTTTCCACCTGATGGTCTTCCTCAGCGTTGTGACAAGATAACAGGAAGTGAGGTAGGCCTATATTATATGAGATTAAAGAATGGAGGTCCGCACACAGCTCAATGCTCCACAGTGTTTATTTAAAACATAAACATAAACATAAGGCCTATATTATATAACATTAATTGCGACTGTAGGTCGCAGTTTACTATCAGAACCGTCACAGCTTGTCCGTATACAAGCCTGGCATGCAATACCCCTGGGTGACCAGAGAGGTTCTGTTGAGCAGCCTTGAAATGTACATGCATGCATGCACGCCTGCACACACGCACGCACGCACGCACGCACACACACACACACACGCACGCACGCACGCATGCACACGTACACGCACACGCACACACACACACACACACACACACACACACACACACACACACACACACACACAGGGGGGGGGGATCAGGGCCCTCGTGAATCTCAAAAGCGTTCGTGGCCCAGGGCCCACCCATCTGACCACTTAAGCCTGTTTTTTTGTTATCAATTATTTTTATTTTCCATAACATGAAATTAGAGACATACATATGAATAGAACAAGAAAAAGTAAAACATTGATCAAAAGAAAAATGCAATTAACAGACAAACAACACAAACAATAGCAAAACAAGAAAAGGAAAAAAAAAAAAAAAAAAACCCACCCACCCCCTTTCCCCGGACCAACACGGAATGTACAATAGTGCATGCCTGTGCTAGGCTGTTACCACTATATAGTGATTTCTTGAATCATAGCCTTAAGCTTATCTGCAATGTCCGACCACATATTAATGTTTTCTTCTTTTGCTCCGTGTAACCTTGCTATCGACTGCTCTAAATATACTATATCTAGAAAGGTCAAGGCCCACTGGCGGAACGTTAACGTATGAGGAGGTTTCCACCGCGTAGCTACCATCTTCTTCGCCGCCGTTAATCCAGCAAAGAAGATGCGCTTGCGTATATTGTTTAGTTGCAACTGTGAGACGTCATTTAATAAAAATAAAGAAGGAGAAGATATGATATTAATACTAAAAATAGTTGAAAGTTTGGAGGCAACCATATTCCAGAATGACGACACATTTGGGCATTCCCAAACCATGTGAAGGAAGGTACCAATACTATTTGAGGCGCAGAGAGTGCAGTTGGGATTATTCAAAATCCTCATAGCACATAGTCTGCGGGGAGTTAAATAAGTCCGATGAACAAAATTTAAATGAATTTGTTGATGGTCTGGATTTCTAGAAGATAGCCTAATGTTAGACCATACTGTGTCCCAACAAAAGTCAGGGTCCAAATTTGGTACATCATTCCTCCAAACAGTATCAACAGATAGGGGCCCATAACTACAGTCTAATAAAAAACCATAGAGGGTGGAAACCAAACCTCTTGTTCTGTTACCATCACAGATAAACTCATGGAAGGGGTGCAATCTAAGGGGAGCTTGCCATGGGACCCCGTAGGTCCTCATGGACGTTCTCAGTTGGAAGTAGAAAAAAAGGGTATTTCCAGGCAGATTGAAGATGTCACACAAATCTCGAAAAGGTCGTAAACCATTTCTATCAAATAAGTCCCCTAATGTACGAATCCCCTTAGCCCTCCACCTTGGAAAGCGAATGGGGCGATCCTCGATTAAAAGTCTTTGATTATTGAACACTGGGGAAAATAAGTTCCATTTACAATCAATCTTACACATCTTTTCAGCTGCCCTCCATACTGCCACTAAATGAGAAATGATAGGTCCAAAGCGAACTTTGCATTGATGTGTAGTTATGTTTGAATAGATAAGATCTCTCAATTCAACAGGCTGCACTAAACTCTCCTCAAGCTCTCTCCAAGAAACCTTATTTGCTGGGTTAAACCAATTTAAAAGGGGGCGGAGCGTGAAGGCCCAATAATAAAATTTAAAGTTGGGCAATGAAAGGCCGCCATCATCTCTAGCACGTTGTAATAGAGAAAGTTTAAGACGAGGGCGTTTCCCTTTCCACACAAACTTAGATATCGAAGAGTGAAGCTTATTCCAGTATTGCGGCGGTGGTGGCAAAGGGAGCATAGAGCTTACAAAGTTAACCCTAGGAAGAACATTCATCTTTATGATTGAAACTCGAGCTTGGAGAGAGTTGGGCAAAGATGACCATCTATCTAAATCAAGACAAATCTTATTTAGAGTGTCACCATAGTTGTTCTTAACAATAGCCTGAAGAGAGGGGAAAATATCTATGCCAAGATATTTGAATTGGCTTACTACTGGGATTATGGGCGGCAGGATAGCAGATCTCATCTGATCATTTAGAGGTAGAAGGGCTGACTTCGTCCAATTAATTTTGTAGCCGGAAATGGAACTGAACTGATCAAAAATTTGAAGGACGTGAGTAATTGACTGTGGTGCATTCTCAATGAACAGTAGAATATCATCAGCATATAGGGAAATGCGATGCTGTGTGTTGTTAATCGAAACAGGAGTAATATCTGCAGACTGACGCACTGTCTGAGCCAAGGGTTCGAGTGAAAGTGCGAAAAGGAGAGGACTAAGGGGACAACCCTGCCTTGAAGATCTGCCAATCGTGAATAGCGGCGAACAGATCTTACCGGTTAGGACCATCGCTGACGGATTAGAATAAAGTACTTTAACAAAATGTATGAATGAAGCACCAAATCCCATTTTATCTAGTACAGCCCACAGGTAAGACCATTCCAGACGATCAAATGCTTTCAACGCATCGAGCGACAACACTGCGGCGGGGGTCCTCAGCTCCTTAGCCCTATCGATGATATGCAATAGTCGTCTAGCATTATCAGAGGCTAGTCTAGTTCCTATGAAACCTGTCTGATCACAGTGTACTAAGGTGGTCATAAAACCCTGCAAGCGACGCGCAAGCACCTTAGCAAAAACTTTTAGATCAGAATTCAAAAGTGAAAGCGGTCTATAGCTTGCGCAATCTGTGGGATCCTTGTTCTTCTTCAACAATAATGATATAATAGCTACATTCACATCCCTGGAGAAAGAGCCACTTTCAATTGCATATCGAAACATGTCTAGCATCAGCTGACCTAGATCTTCCCAAAAGATGGCATAAAGTTCAGGGGGTATCCCATCCAAACCAGGCGACTTGCCCCTCCGCATTGCGAGCACAGCTTCCTGTAATTCCGCCAGATGGAGCGGTCTATCTAAGGCTTCCGCATCCGCCTCGCTAAGGGTTGGTAACTGTATGTTGGATAAAAAATCATTGCATACTGCATCATCGTGAATGACCTCGGAGGTGTAGAGCTCATCATAAAAAGCACGAAACGTGGCATTGACCTCTTTGGGTTCTGTAACCATGGCTCCCGTTGTTGATTTGACACTAACAATATCAGCAAAATGCTCATTGGATCTAAGACGTAAAGCCAGTAAGTGACTGGGTCTTGCACTATTAAAATAGTAGTTTTGCCTTGTGCGTTTCATTTGAAATTCTGAGCGGCGCTTGAGAATGGAGTTAATTTCTTTCTTAACTAGCTCTCTCTGGGTTGCTGTACTAACATCAAAGTTATTTTGGAGAGAATTATCCAAAGTAGAAAACCGAGATTCCAATTCCACCAGTTTGGCTGACCTTAATTTTCTCTGAGTGGACGCATAGAGGGTTGTATTACTCCTGATAAAGCCTTTAATTGCATCCCAAAGAATTCTGGGATCCTCAACTGAGCCTGTATTGATATTTATAAATTCGCGCAAACCAGTTTGAAACTGAGCTACAAATGCCGCATCGCGCAGCAGTGTGGTGTTAAACCGCCATCTAGGAGCTCTATCTATAACCTGTTTCAGTGAAGCAACACACAGCACCGCCTTGTGATCCGAGAGTGACATTGGGAGCAACTCTACCTTGGCAATTTTATGAAACAAGCTAACAGGGGCAAAAACGTAATCGATCCTAGAGAATGAAGCATGCCTACCCGACAGAAAAGAAAAATCTCTAACCGTTGGGTTCATTAAACGCCAGATGTCGAGTAAGCCAGTTGAGTTTGCCCAAGCACGTAGTTCTGCAGACGCTAGTGCTTGTTCTCTGCTTTCTACCCCAGTGGATCTATCTAGGTTATGTTGCCATGTTGCATTGAAGTCAGCACCAACAATGATTTTGAAATCCGTCAGTTCCAATAAGGTTTTAGTTAGTAATTTGTAAAACTCTTTGTCTAAAACATTTGGAGCATACACAGAGACTAGTGCTAGCATTTTACCCTCCAAGCGGATTTTAGCAACAGCTATCCTCCCGTCACTGTCAGACCAATCACCCAAAAAATCCAACCTAAGGTTACGTCTAGCCAATATGGCTACTCCCTTGGTTTTGGAAGAAGCAGCTGAAAAGGCTAAAACACGATAATGTTTATTAGCCAATCGGTTGGAATGCTCTTTTAAAAGATGAGACTCCTGTATAAATGCAAAGTCAATTGATTTAGATCGCAAAACCCCCAAAATGCTGGTTCGCTTATGCGGTATATTCGCTCCCCTTACATTGAAACTTAGAAATTTATATTCTGTCATAATTGTGGTTCAAACCATACGCACAGCAAGCACAGTAGAACATTTTAGAATTTCCTAGTTGGTCCCTCACAACAAACCTTCCCCACAGAAAAACAAAACAACCCCAAAAGGAACAAAAAGGAAAAAGCAACATCAAACGAACATAAAAAAACACATAACATTGAAGCTTGAGGGGGAAAACCCCATTAGCATCAGAGTGCACAAAAACAGTTCCCCACCCCATCAACCTATTAGTCAACCTTCATTTCACTCTGTCAGAGAGTGCAAACAAGTAACTGCCCAAAAGTAACCATACATTGCCCTCTGGTGATTATGTAAATATATAACAGATCACCAAAGTAAAAACAACAACAACAAAAAAGTGCCTTCTTGTGGCTGAATAGCTCTCAAACATTCCATCCGCTCACATTATGATCAATCTCCCCACTTCATATCACTTAAATAAATGAGAATGGTATGTTAACATTTCTAGTAAAGAAGGGGGAGAGAAAAAAGAAAAGAATAAAGGGAAAAAAAAAATGAGGGGACTATAACAACTGTAATAATAATAATCAGTCCAGCATTAGGCCCACCTAGAATGTGATAAAGCCCTATAAGCCACGTTAATGCAAATAACCAAACACTTGTGACAGATAAATGGAAATAAGGCTGTCACCACGACAAGGCACTAATATAATATTAATAATAAAAATAAATAAAAAGGAAATCAGTGTATATGATATAAAAAATATATGCACTTATATATGTAGTTAGAAATAGAAATTAAAAGCACATCCGGGGGGCCATATGCAGCAAAGCACACACAGTGTTAATGCATACTGCGCCACATACAGCCCCCCCCATGCATCCATGCATACAAACCACAATTACTAATTAGAAGGGGGAAAAAAAGAAAGAAAAGAAAAGTCTGTATACATAAGTATTTACATAAAACACAGTTATGTATGATCAGGAAACCATATACAACACAGCACACATAATGCATACTGCGCCATATACAGCTCCCTGTACATGCCCAAAAGGCCAGTGCAAACTTAGATAAATGTCAATCATATTAGTTAAGTCTGTTTCCGTCTTAAACAGTAAACTACCATACTTCAAACAGTGAACCTACCCAATCACGACTACAAAATAAATATCCCAATACAGAGCTCCCCTCTCCCCCCATCAAGAAATTAACATTTTAGAAGACCACAAGTAAAGTAGGTAAATAACTACCCCCCCCCCCCCCCCCCCCCCCCCCAGACAGCGGATCCACAAGCACGTAGAGCCAACGCGCCACGAGATCGTACATCCGCCAGCTATTGAGATTAGAAAAAAAGGAAAAAAAAGAACGAGTCAATGAGCCAGGGAGAGAGAGAGAGAGAGGAGAAGCAGAGATAGGTAGAGAGACATAGAGAAAGGGCGGGAGAGCGAGTGGTCTCTGGAACCGCGGAGCCTTCACAATTTAGACCATATTATTTATATCTGTTTCACCTTAAACAGTAGGCTACATTACTCAATACAAAGGCCAAAGCCCAGTCTCGCCCTCCTACCCGAGAAAGTAGCGTTTTAGGAGGCATAAACGAACCATAAACTAACAACCAACATAGCCGCCATTACCTAACAGAAAGAGAGAGAGAGAGAGAGAGAGACACACACACACACACAGCGAGAGAGAGAGCCATAGAGAGAGAGAGAGAGAGAGAGAGAGAGAGAGAGAGAGAGAGAGAGAGAGAGAGAGGGAAAGCCGAGATAGATAGAGAGACATATAGGGAAGACGAGAGAGAGAGCAGGCTCCGTCTGAACCGCGACACGGAACCCGTTAGACAAAGCTTAACAGAGAGAGATAAAACCCTCTAGACCTATATAGTAAGCAGCTCAACGCTCAATAAGAGCAAAGAAAGGAATACAATAATAACAAGAACAATGTCCATTATATTCAAACAAAAAAGACAGTGAATTATGCTTATAGCTTTAGCAGCCCTAAATCCTCTCTCCTTGCGGTAACCTAAATTAAAACGAGTAACACCCATCTGCTTACAGATCTTGTTAAAAAATAAAATATATCTTATTCTTCGATACAAATAAAATAGGTATTATGAAACGAAACACTTGAAAACACAACGTCAAGTCAGATGATGAGTCCAAAACAATAAGTAGGCTTACATTAACAACTCACCCTTTGGGGAGGAGGAGGAGGAGAGAGTGAGGAAAGAAAGACGCTGCGTAAAAGTCATCTCCAAAGTCCCAGCCAGCTTACCAACAGTCCATTAAAGGCAAAAGGATATCACATCGGCAGAATGTGTTTGAAAGCACGCGATCACGAAAGCAAAAGTGTCCCTGGTAAAAGTTAGTTCTCTGTAACTGTCGTCTCATCATCCCGCGTAGCTAGAGTCTCGTCCGCAGCACCTGGAGTCTTGAACTTATCCTTGCAAAAGGCCAGAGCTTCCTTGGGTGAGTTGAAAGTAGAAGTCGCCTCATCCACGGTTATCCAGAATTTGCTCGGGTGCCTTATTCCGTATTTCACTCCTTCCGCGGTGATGGAACGTAGGAATTCCTTTACTGGCCCGAAAGCTGCCCTTCTCTTTGATGTTTCAGCAGACCAGTCGGGGAAAATATACACCTTTTTGCCATTGTATGTCAGTTGGCCTGCTTTCCTGGAGAGCTGGAGTATGCGTTCCTTTACCCGGAAAAAATGGATCCTTGCCAGGAAAGCCCTTGGCTTATCAGAACGTGGATTGCCGGTCCGATGAGCACGATCCACCTCCGGGGGGGAGTCGGGAAACTCGTCGGGGAATGTTTTCTGCAAAAAAGACTGGATAAAGGCCACTGGGTCAGCCTTTTCTAGCCCAGGAGAGATCCCAATCACTCTTATGTTGTTCCTACGACTCCGGTCTTCTGCTATGACGAGCTTCTCCTCCAGATTAGCACATCTTCTCTCCAATTCAGTGATACACATCTGCAAACTGTCCATGGAGGAACCAAAGTTCTCAATGGCCTCCCCATGTTCAGCCACGGTCGTGTTCAGCGTGGCGACTGCAGGACGCAGCTCCTTTCCGAAGTCATCAATCTTCTTCAGTAATTTCTTCTCCAAGCCAAGCATCATGGGTTGAATAAAACCATCCATAAACTCTTTCAGTGATTCCTTGAGGACCTCGCGCAGCATGCTCTTTGTAACCGGAGCGTCAGCGTCGCCCTGCATTGCGCCGGCCATGTTGTCAGCGTTTGCGGTCGGAGACCTGGTACTCCTCGACCTCGTGTTAATCGTATTCGGCATGAAACACGAAACAACTGCAAAAACAGACGCTCACCAGTGTTTTGGGCGTTTAAAGTCTCAAAAGAACTATAAAGGCAGTAAAAAATGGGCTTAAAAAATGTGAAAACTATGCACCTCCACAGAGCTCAACAAACGCGTCCTACTCGGTCGCCATCTTGTCGGAACTCCCCACCACTTAAGCCTGTTAAAGACAGGTGCTGTGATCCCTCCTCTCCCAAAAAAACATGATCATCAGGTAGTATTGCGACCTTAGAGAGCAGTTATTATCAAAACCTCTGCCACATGTTATTCAGTCAGTCACGCCTCATGTCACACTCCATATATGGCCGTCCTTGTCCCTTTTATGCCCATATATGGAGATCCCTAATGTCATCAATATCAATCCCATATCAGGGAAAGCCCAAATATGGACATATTGTGTCAGTCTCATGTGGTCTCAGTGCGTTATCGCCCTTAGGGTGTCTTACCAGTGACTATACTAGGTGGAAGATTTCTTTAAAAAAAGTGCACAAAAAAGTGTACATAAACACATTCACCGCCGTATATTTACGTCAAGTCTAATCCAATGTTTGAGCGCCATGGATGCGAAAATTGGCAGCGCCCACAGCTGTCGTTTGTTTTAGTGTGTCTTTCAGCTTTCAGGTAAAAACCAAAAATACACAGGGAAGACATATTTGCATATTATAACCACACCCGGGGGTCTATTCGAGTAATGTTAACTCCATAGACACATACAAAACAGACAAAGCACAGAACTATCTTTAAGTGAAGGCCTGAAATGAAGGATCTTGTTGCCAAATTCTACCAAAC
The DNA here is from genome assembly GCF_963921795.1 of Nannobrachium achirus. Taxonomy (NCBI): domain Eukaryota; kingdom Metazoa; phylum Chordata; class Actinopteri; order Myctophiformes; family Myctophidae; genus Nannobrachium; species Nannobrachium achirus. The sequence continues at coordinate 45,371,901 of NC_137811.1, read as the reverse complement.
ACACAGTATTCAATGGAATTATTGACATAATGCTTAACTATAATAATGCCTAGAAGGAATAACTCAATATGAGTATGTTTTAACAACAAAAAAACAATTAATATATATTTTTTGGTACTGATATCACTGCAATTCATAAAAACTGGAAAAAGTTCTTTACACACCAGGAGCGTAAGGAATAAACAATGTGAAAATGTGTTGCGCATATTTCACATCAAACTATTAACTTGGGGATACCTCATTCTTTTTATTATATATAAAAAATAATCTACCTGTTTTTGAAAAAAATAAATGTTTTGCCTTATTGACTAACCCTAATGTCAAAACAGCAGTTTCAATTAATAGGAATTAATCACATGAAACCAACGCTTCCAGTGAAGGACCTTAGCACTAAGAAGAATGTATTTTTCCCTGTGAACCAGAGAATAGTTCAACCTTTTCATCCGTATTTTTCTTTCAAATGTGTACCTTTTCATCCGTATTTTTCTTTCAAAAGTGTACCTATGTGTATAGCCTCATGAATAGCTCCCTTTCCAAACAGCTTTCAATGTAGAATATAGCTATTTCCACCATTCATTCATTCATTATAGCCACATGGCCATGTTAGTATTGTGCTTATTGTCTATTAACTGTAAATCCTTGAACTCACAGCCCTACTTCAGTGGGTCTCTGTTAAGAAAACATCCACTTACACCCACTATATGTTCAGATGTATTATCAACATCTTTGTGCCTTTTCCATTAACCTTTGCATCTCAGTGCAACAAACACTCATGTTTCTATTGCATTGTTTGTAAATAAGCCAGAGACGGTAATTATGTGGTTTTCATTTCAATTTGTATCCTCTAGTTCGGTGTCAAGGACAGAGGAGTGAAATACAGTTGTTTTGAAAAGACTCACGCGCACACACAAACACAAACACAAACACACTTGCACACACACAGGCGTATAGGCTTGAAGAGGAATGTTGGACAATCAACATAAGAGAAACACATCCCCGTAAATTGAGTGTTATTTTAACTCAAAGACATTTTTATTTCTGTATTTCTTTTTATTTATATGTATTTTCAAAGGCTCATTTGTCTCCAGACTCCAGAAGGTTTTGATTCATTGTTGTGGATCACATACTACATGACCATGAACCATACAATTGTATTTGTATATCACACTCCACAAACTGCGTTGTCAAACTAAATACATACAATACACTTTCACCCCTGTTCATGCTCAAACTCTGGAAATAATTACTAAGCAAGCACTCTACTCACACAAGAGGGAAAATATCTTACTGGAATAATGACAGACGGGAGACTCTGGAAAGTAGTTTAGATGCACTTTGGAGACATTGGGAGGTAAGGTATGTTCAACACTTGAAGTTACATCTAATGTATGACTTGTGCTATATAAATACAGTTAACAGTTTGATTGATTACTGAAGAGGTATGTGAATTCCACCTCTGACAAGATAATGGACGCAGCCAAACTTTTCAGTAGTTGGTGTCAAGTCATCAGTATAGCCATTGGACGGGGGAAAAAAGAGTCAGCGATGAAGGTATGAAAGTTTAAACATTCATGAAAACACATTCTCTGAAGCTTTGTTCAGTCTAATTTGCAGCTGAATAGCTTTTAATTGCATGTATCAACAAGATGCTTGTGAGCCCGTGTACGTGCGTATGTACATGTCTGTGACATCCTGGTGCATTGCCAACATTTCTTCCATTAGCATCCCGCCAAAACACACACACACACACGCACACACACGCACACGCACACAAACGCACACGTACACACAAACACACACCTCTTATCCCCTCCACACGTTCAGCACTCTTCCTCACACAATTACACCCACATCCCACTCACATACACGCACACTCACACACACACAAATGCATGCACACACACACACACACACACACACACACACACACACACACACACACACACACACACACACACACACACACACACACACACACACACACACACACACACACGCACACACACTCAATGTCCCATTCAATTTCACACATGTCAGGGGAGACTCCCGACCAGGCAGTCATATTAAACCAGCTCATTATTTATGCAAGGGGAGAGATTGCCAGGCCCCGATTCTCCTCATAAAATGTTAATATATTCATCGGGAAATTGTAGTCTTTTAATCTGCCCCACCAGTGAAAAAAAAACGAAAAAAAAAAACACTTATCTGCCACTACAGCAGCACATTCTGGGAGTGTCCCTGTTTTTTGCTCCGTCTCTCTGTTCCTCTTCCTTTCTCACTGATTTTGTTCTCTCAAACTGTTTCTCTGCCTCTTCCCTGCTTCCCATGCCAAATTGCACTCCCCTTGTTGACACACACACACATAAGCACGCACGCACGCACGCACGGGCACACACACGCACGCACGCGCACACACGCACGCACGCACACACACACACACACACACACACACACACACACACACACACACACACACACACACACACACACACACACACACACACACACACACACACACACGTCTGTGTCCAGCTGATGCCAGTAAGTAGTTGACGGCCCCTCGTTAATGGATCAAAGGAAGGCAATTATGTCTCTGCACTGTCAACTAGCTGCTGTTATACAGACGCATACTTTTCAAGCAGACTTGTTAATTGGTTCTTAACTTATTTTGTTTCAACTTTAGAGTGCATTTGTCATAATAATTATAACAATGGTGGTATAAGAGTAGCAACAACACTAGTAGTAGCCAATATATGAACTGTCGCTGGAGTAGCGGGATTGCCGCCCCCTATTCCCTCTCACTTGTGGGTTCCAGAGCAGGGCGCACGCAGGGGTGTCGCACCAAATTCTGGGCCCCGGGTACAAGGATTCACTGTGGGGCCCCTGTGCTTTAACTATTGAAAAATAGCAGATATACAAGCTCACAGCGCGGCACCGAGTGCCGCGCTGCGAGCTTGTAGATCTGCTATTTTTTTTAAATCGTGAAAATCTTTGAATATTTCAAAGGCCAAAGGTTTTTTTTTTTAAATCTATGTTTCGATGGCAGTGGTTCTCAAACCTTTTCAAGGACCCCCAAAATGGTATGTATTTGGCCACGGACCCCCATCTCAAAATATTTAGTTCCAGGGACCCCCCAGAAGCAAAATTTGAGTAACAAATGTTCGCTTAAAAAATACATATATTCAAAGATTTGCACACATTTTCACGACTTTTAAAAAATAGCAGATCTACAAGCTCGCAGCGCGGCACTCGGTGTCGCGCTGTGAGCTTGTATATCTGCTATTTTTCAATAGCTAAAGTATAAAATAATTAAGGCCCCTCCACCACCTTGGTAACTCAGTCCCACTTTCCTACCCCTTGTGACGCCCCTGGGCGCACGTACCTTGTGATATTAGATGCAGGCTTGAAAGCTGTCAGCTCTGCATTCATATTTATTATTAAAATAAAATGTTTCACATTTGCCTCCCTATCCTGGCTTTCTGGGTATTCTCATGCGAATCTTCCTGTTAAAACCCATGAATGTGAGCTCAGATCATATTATGGAAATATGGAAATGTGAGCATGCAGAGCCATGTGAGTGGGAGTGCATAATGTTTTGTGGATTTCTGTGGTTGTCAAACTTTTTTAATGTCAAGGACCCCCAAATTAATATTTACTTAGCCACAGACCACCATCTGAAAATATTGTGTCCCAAAAGATTTGTATTTATTCTATTTATTTAAAAACATTCCAATTTATTGCGACCGTCAGGTCGCAGTTACTATCAAAACCTCCACCGGCTGTCAGTCTGTCTGTCAGTCTGTCAGTCAGTCTGTCAGTCTGTCTCTCGGTCACATCACACTTTTCCCCTACTCATATCTCCGCCACTGTTGCCCCTATCCATGCCAAACTTTGCACATACACTCCTTGGCTGCCAAACCACAACCTCCACCCATTTCTCCACCTCATTTCTCACATGGCCCTCTTCTAGCGCCACCATGAGGCCGATTCTTGCAAACATCTGTAGGACACTGCTCCTACAGATTTTGCCCTAAAATCACACGAAGCGGTACACATGTCTAGAATCATGTCATCAACATAGTTCTGTCCCATTTAACGGCACCATGAGGCCGTTTTTTTCAAACACATTTTTAGACACTGCTCCTACAGATTTCGCCCTAAA
>NC_137811.1:45297739-45365239 GCF_963921795.1 Nannobrachium achirus | reverse complement strand
CACTGTTATTGCAGCTCAGTGGTTTGGACTAGAAACAGACTAGATTTGACATGTGGGCGGGCTGCATACGAGTCTGTGTGATAGTTCATTTTGCAAAGTACTTTTTGGCACATACTGTATGCTATATAGCGCGTCACGGTGTGCACCCACTTCACAGATGTGATTCTCACCGATCGTTGTAATCTATGCGCACGAAAGACAAACACACACACACACACACACACACACACACACACACACACACACACACACACACACACACACACACACACACACACACGCACACACACACACACACACACACACACACACACACACACACACACACACACGCCCCCCCCCTTCTCAGGCTGATAGTCAAGCTCATTGTGTCTGCCTGGAAATGTTGCACCCTATTGCATCTTGTTGCATGTTGCATGGAAATGTTGCATTACATTAAGTGGTTCTTTTGTTGAATACCATTAAATGAGAGCCTGCACCAGAATGGGGCATTGTCAGTCATCACACTGCTGTTGTGTGATACAACATGGGGGAATTAATCACACTCTTTGAGGTTTGTGAAAGTCTCCTTTATTTTGAGGTTTTGTTCATTATGCGTTGCATGAGTGGTTCTCAAACCTTTTCTTGGCAAGGACCACCTCTTGAAAATATGTTGTGCCTTCTACCCCTATAAGAGAACACTTGTGTTGTTAAAACTGTTACAATACATTTTTTACAAGCTTTCCTAATTTCTAAATAAAAAATTCTAAATGATTTTAAAATAGCATCACATATACGTATTCCGTATTATACACATATTCCTTGTTTCTTGGTTTTATTTACGATTTCTATTTTAGACTTTTGTAATTTTTATTTTGTAGTGATGTTGGAGTATTTCCTATTTTCCTCGCAGTATTTCCTATTTTCCTTTTTACTGTTACCTGTCTTGTCTCACCTCCTTGTGATGATAAGTTATCTCCACCTGTAACCTACGTTGATTGTAGTTTTAGTTCACTTGTTACGTTGTGTGTTAATGTTTCCTTGCCAGTTCACCATAGTAAGTACCGGTATGTGTGTTCACGATTCAGTTACTTTTTCCTAGTCATTTGAGTCTCCTTCTTAGATCTTAAGCACCTATTGTATTACTATGAACTTAGAACTCGTTGTATTCCTCGTATCGTTCCATGTGATGTCCTTGAGTTGGTCTGGACTGCTCTGCCATCTGCACCTCTCTGTTCTGTGCTCGGGTCGTACCCTCTTGCCTCGCACTGTGACGTGACCTTACGAAGAAAATAAGGCTGCTATTATATCTGCTGCTGAAGGAAAAGGATGTCTGGCTGGCCTCCACCAGCCAGACATTTCAAATGAACTGTTAACACATTCAAATTGCTCGAAAAGCAAAGCATGATCTTTCAAAGATTGTTTTAAACACTGGCTCTGGCTCTGTTATGATGTAATTGAGAGGCAATTAAATGGCTCGGAACCTTTAAAATGCACCAGCCTCCCTATTGTGGTGACCAGATACAAATGTCTATGCTATTCCCTCTGGTTGGTACAGCAGCAGGTTACAGTACGTACGCCTTTATCATTATAATTTGAACAACAAATATATCCTCACTGTCGGGCAGAATCCTCGTATCTCCAAGTTTCAAATTTGTATGTTTTTTTTTATAAAGTAAAGCCCTGCTTCATCATACAAGACTGTCGCACAAGGCTAGTGAAAACAGCAGATCTACAAGCACACAACGCCTCGCGGTGCGAGGCGTTGTGTGCTTGTAGATCGGCTGTTTTCACTAGTTTCAATAATTTTTAAAATGATAAATACAAAACTAACAGTTTTGGAGATACAAGGTTTCCACCGGACAACGACGATATTTGATTTGAATGCAACTTTACCCACACTTTCCCACACTTAAATGGGGTTACATGGTTCTTAATGTATGGCCTGGCATTCCCCACGTAAAACTGAAAATTAAAAACATCTTTGTTGTAGCTGTATTTTCTTCTGCATATAGCTTGTGACTTTGTGGTGACTCATTAATTTCCCCCGTAGGGCATAATGTATGCAGCAAAGATGGTGACAGGTTAACCTGCACTTGACCCACATGTGTGCTTACTTTGATTGACATCTAACGCAGCCCCATGACGACTGACTGCTTTCTTCACAGCAAAACTACATGCAGTGGTTTGAGTTATGACAGCTAGAGCCAATCACATATGTGGGACATCGTGTCAATATGTGTTTGTTTGCGGGACGGGGGATACTCAGTGGTCCCTGATCCCTTTGTTTACTCCTCTCCAGTGGTGTAAAAAGTACTCAAATGTTTTACTTGAGTAAAAGTATCAATACTGCAATAAAGAAATACTCTGTTAAAGTAAAAGTACAGAATTCTAAATGTACTTGCGTAGAAGTGAGAAAGTGTTGGCATCAAAATTTACTTATAAAGTACCAAAAGTAAAAGTACAACTTTTTGAAAAAAGCAGATCTACAGTACAAGCTCACAACGTTGTGAGCTTGTAGAGCAGCTATTTTCAAATAGCCTGGGTATAAAATAAGGCTTAAGTGGTTCATGTATGTTTTGTAATATTATAATTTATATCTGCAAAGTAACTAGTGCAGATTTAGCGACCCAGTCGGTAGATTTAGCAACCCAGTCGGTAGATTTAGCGTTAGCGACCCGGTCGGTGATTTAGGGTTAGGGTTAGGGTTAGGGTTAGGGTTTGGGTTAGGGTTAGGGTTAGGGTTAGGGTTAGCAGCCCGGTCGGTGGATAAGCGACCCTGTCGGTAGATTTAGCGACCCAGTCGGTAAATTTAGCGACCCAGTCGGTAGATTTAGCGACCCAGTCGGTATATTTAGTGACCCAGTCTGTGAAAACTACAGACCAGGTTGCAACCCAGTTGTAGGTCGCTAAATGATCTCGCCCTCTCTCAACTAGTGACTAAAGTTTTCAAATAAATGTAGTGGAAATGTAGTGGAAATTGGAAAAGTACAAACTACTTCAAAATTGTACTTAAGTACAGTACTTAAATAAATGTACTTAGTTACTTTACACCACTGCTTCTCTCCATGTGTCATATCGTTGCTGTAGGACAGAAACCTCTATATCCATAACCTTTTTAGTTTTTTCAATGCCTCATTATCAACACACCCACGCACACAATGCATACAGGCTACTCCTACTTTTTCCGTCTTCCATTCAAAAAGCTAGGTCAAACCATGTTCTGAAATCACAGCATGGCTTTCCCTACTGTAGCGTGAAGTCATGCTGTGCTATTAACTTATGCATTTTGTTATCAAACCAAATCCAATTTCACTGCATGTAAAAGCTTTTGTACAGTGCATGTCGGTAGAGGTCATAACGCACCTTTATGTTTCTCCAAAGCACATGCAGCAGTATTCACACATTATGTCCTCAGCCAGTCAAAGGCGTTTTAAATGTATACACATTAAATAGACCATGATGAATAGGCTTATAAATGTGTCCCATAAGTACCATAACATTCACGTTAAGATACACAATATAGTACATTTGTAGCTTTATACTGCACCGTCAGTAGATGAGTTATAGCTACATGTTTAGGTTTTATATAAGGAAGGGTTTAAATGTATTTAAGTGAAAAGACCCTCTTGCCTTGGTCCATCAAGCCTCCTGTATTTACAGTATATCCTTCACTTCACTTATCACTCTTTTTTATAAACAATATAAGGAAACGGTGTAGTGCGTGTAGTGTGACTGAAGTAACACGGCTGCACTTCGTGTCACCTTTGCTATTGTGATGTAAAAACGCTAATAGTGACTGTATATTATGTTGTTCAAATGTGTGAGATTGTGTGATTTGAACTATAACATATTCTGGATGATAGGAACACAGAAGTTCTCAAGGCTGGACCAGAAGTAGGCTAATTCACAAGTGTTTATTTTTTTAACTACAGTATATATCAACAAGAATGATTATATATCTAAGAATATCTAAGAAACATGTTTGTTTTCTCTATAGAGTGTTTTAATTCAGAATGATTCAGATAATACTTTGGACCATACTAGTGAATGAGGCTACATATACCAGTTGTTGTCACTCGTGCACTAAGGAAACAAAATATCAATATAGCCAAATAATATCTATTTTTATATTGTTAATGTCAATATGCAAAGTAGCTTAAGCTATCAAATACAAGTAGTGGCGTATATAAAACTACAACATTTGCAATAGCAGAAAATGGAAATACTCAAACAAAGAACATAGTACAGTACTTGAGTAAAGGTACTTGTCAGTTACTCTCCACCACTGCTTAGTATTCTCTGTGTACAATTTAATCAAACAGATTTTTTTTCTTTCTTTCTTTTTTCCCTCTCTTACACAGTTCAAAGCTCTGTTATTTTCCTCCAAATATCACTTTGAGTAGAAACTCCAGTCCAAAGTTTCTTTAAAGAAGCATAACCCTGACAGCATGGATCAGGCTGACCTTCTGTACTATACAAATATCAAAAGACTCATTTCAACACCCATTCATTTGCCTTCACACATTAATATAACACATTCCCCGGTAGAATAGGCCAACACACAAGCACACACAGATGGCAGGCGCTGGGGCAAGTCCAACAGTGTGTGAGTTTGTGTGCGTGCGTGTGTTTGCGTGCATGTGCGTGCCAGTGGTGGTAGGAGGAGGTTGATGGGCACAGAGTGAGAGAGAGAGAGAGAGAGAGTAATTTAACTCTTTCTAAACATGAGCGGTGGTGACAGACTAATAGCCACAATGCACAGTATATACAATGTGTGTGTGTGGCCGTGGGAGCTTTTGTGTCCATGAGAGTTTGAGTTTATCTGTGATTAAGTAAGTGTGTGTGTGTGTGTGTGTGTGTGTGTGTGTGTGTGTGTGTGTGTGCGTGCGTGCGTGCGTGCGTGCGTGCGTGCGTGCGTGCGTGCGTGCGTGCGACGTGCGTGCGAGAGAGAGAGAGAGAGAGAGAGCGTGTGTGCGTGCGTGCATACATAAAAAGAGGGTGAGAAACAGGCATCTGAGTGTTTCTCCATGTTGCTGGATGGTGATAAAGCTTTTCATTGGCCATCAGTGTGAATAATATCCAACAGACCAGACAGGCCTGCTCAGAATTTCAAGCCTAGCCTCCCGTCGGTTTGATAAGATTGCGTGAGTCGCCACCTCACGCCGCCTCACACTTCAAACGCTTACATATTGCCCTGGAAATTGTCGCGGAGAGCGCGCCTGGTGGATAAATTCATTTCTGATCGTACACACCTACCTCCATTTATTTATAGTGCTGCCAGCCAGCCAGGCAGCAAGGAAGCATGAAGGATGGCAGAGGGGATCGCTGGAGTGAAATGAGAGAGATGGAGAGTGACACGTATGGAGGGAAGAGGAGCGTTTTCACTGATGAAAGCTCTCTACTCTCCTGCTCTCTTCTCCAATTTTCTACTCAGATCTCATCTCCCCCAATCACCCACTCTTCCTGTGCTTTTCCCCACCCCCCTCTCCTGTCCCATTCACCTAGTAGCCTGGTGCCATGTACAGTACGTACAGTACACTGACGCCATGGCAGGCACATGCACACATAGACATAAAAGGGGGCTTGCTTGAGCCCCTGCCCTTTTATCCATCTGTAAAAATGCCCTCTCCAGACCATGAATGCAGTCTTTACTACGGTGAAAGAAATGCAAATGCCCTCTTTCCATGGCATACCTGAAGGCAGCACTCTCCTGAACTTGAATGTAGCATCTTATGTTATGTTGAAAGAACTGCCCTCTCAGCATCAAAATTAGCCGACCTCCAAGCTCAAAACGCGTCGCAGCATGACGCGTTTTGAGCTTGGAGGTCGGCTATTTTCGATATTTTCACCAAAAGGCCCTTTTAGAAATGTCAGCCCCTGCCTCTCTTACATTCTCTGCAAGTCCCTGCTCCATGGCTACAACAACACAGTGAGTGTTGTCAAATTAAAAGCGCAAGTCAAAAGTGAAATTTCACTTTGACTCTAATTGAAATCAATAAATAAATAAATATTAAAAAATAAACGATGCAACACCATTTAGAACTAGCATTTCTGAGATAGGAGAGTATAGAGAGACAGCTAGGAAACCAAGGACAGATCGAGGCATGCGAGACAAGACTGCTGGTTGAATTCGAACTTGGGAGCTCACAGCTCACAAGGAACACATGGTGCTCTTTGTACTAACTGGCTGAGCCTCCAGGCAGGCACCCCAATGCGTGCACGCACAACACGCACGCATAACACGTGCACATGGGCTTATGCAAAATTTCCAAATACCTTACTAACTTGTATTTCAGAGAGGAAGAACCTTTCAGAGAGGAAGAGTCTATCAATCCATGAGTGCGTGACTGTGACAGATGTGTACAGTAACAAGCTCTTACTGTATGTGTTTGTGTAGGAGTATAGGAAGTCAGTGGCTTCACCTCTCTTGCAGACGTTCTCACAGCGTTTTGCATGCCCTGCTAACTTCCTGCCACACTACTATTTATATATTTCTCTCTCTCTCTCTCTCTCTCTCTCTCTCTCTCTCTAAATACCGACCGAACCCCCCCCCCCGTGCGGGAGGACTACACACGCGAAAGTGCGCTCTCACATTCATCGATTCGTATCGTATCGCCTCTCCATGCATAGCGCACTTGGCCAAAGAGAGAGGGGAAGAGAAAGGGAGAGAGAGAAAGCATGAACATGAACCATAATGAGAGAGAGAGAGTGTGTGCATAACGATGCGAAAAAATATATATATATTTTTTAATTTGATTTACACAGGGCCTTCCAAGCGGCAGGCCCTGGTGCTTAAGCACAGGTTAGTCCAATGGTTAATCCGCGCCTGCTTAAACTAACCTTAATCCTGACCCTGTTGTGTCCGTGGTGTCCAAGCTCAGTTGGTAGATCACTTGTGCGGTAAGTTAAGTAGGCCTACTAGGTGTTGCGCTCCACCTCGGCAGTCCATCTCCCAGGGGTCTAGGCTAGCGCATTGAAATGGGGATAGACACCCTCGCTCTTAGCCAAATACAGACATAAGCCACACTCTGAGTTTGACCTACTGTAATAACTGCTTCTTACATACTACGTACTTAATCCTAAACCTCACCTTAACCAATCAAACAGTACCTAACCTTAACGTATAAGTATAAGTCGAGCCGTTTTGAAAGTGACAATTTTCACACTCTCATGTCTGAGCGGAGCACTGTCTAAGGACATATTCAAAACATTGTAATCTAAAATTGGCTTTCAGTAGGCCTATAGAATGTGCTCCAATTTGACTTATTCTGCTAAACTTGTTCAAATGTTAGACTGTGGTGATGTCATTCATAGCTTGACATGCAAAGGTAGACTTAAGCTTTATATTCTGTATCACTTTGCTCTCTGATTTGCTACAAATGCTCCTTTTAAACACACCACTGAACTTTCTATATTCCTCTGCCAAATGACTTTGGTTCATGCTCATTCCCAAATCTCATCTGCAGATTTGTTGTGGCATTTATTTTAGCCCCAACCCCTCTCCCTCAGGAGGCTTCACGTTTTCCAGTTTGCCTTTGTCAATAAGAATTAGTTCTTAATGACTTTGCATGGTTAAATAAAGGTTAAATGAAAATAAAAGGTACAAACAGCTCCCAGGAGAGGCACTGAGTTACATTACAGATGCAAGCACTCATACTTCCTCAACTGTGATTTTATTTTCACATTTTATGACATTTGCTCAAAGCTGAGCAAACATGAGACAAGCTAATAGCACAGTGTAGTGCTCTTTTCACCAAATGTCTCTATTTTATTCCTTCCATTAATTATTCCTCTTTAAATACATTTTTTAAAATACTTTTATATGCCTTATGTAAAGGACTTTTAATTGCTTTTGTGTATGAAATTAGCATTTTAATAAACTTGCCTTGCCTCTAATGGAGAAATGAATGAACTCTTAATTGCGAGTAAAACAGCACAATACTATTTAAAGTAGTCTATAGTAAGCTTGAAACGAAGGCCAAGGTGTCGTAGGGAACTTAGGGAAGAGGGACAAAATGATGTTAGCTGATCTATGTGAGCGGGAAGGGATAGAGGTGGATGGTGTGCATGGTAAATGGTGCATTAGAGTCTTTATCTAAAGTGCTTTACAATTTGCATTTCATTCACCTATGTACACAGACACACACACACACACACACATGCATCAACACACGCATACACTGTTGGCAGACAATCTTTACTGATCCTAGATGGGAAATAGGATCACCTGTACCCATAGGCGATTCTAGCCTCTTCCAGCAGGGGGTGCACGACCTCTATTACCTCGTGCACGCGTGCTGCGTGCGCGCGAAGCACGCACGCGAAAAAAATTGCGGATATTAGCGGTTTTGTAATGTTGTTTTAGCGGATTTCTGCAGTTAATTTTGTACCCAAATGTAACACAATATAAACAAAAAAAAGTGTAAAACAGGTGCTTCTTTTTCTAGACACCATATGTCTATCTATAGGATTTATTTACTTATTTTGCAGACAGAGGCAGCACAGCCAGGACATATAAAGCCAAACATCAAGTTAATCATCATTCATCAAGCAATCAAGCAGTCATTTACAGTGTCAAATAAGCATTTCACAAAAACAAATAGTAGACACATCCTTATTACACAATGAACTGCAGCCTCCGGGTTTTGGCACTTGCAAACCTTTCAATTATTTTCTGCACTTTAATTTCGTGTATTTTCTCAATCTGTAAAATGCCTATATCTGACACTCTTTTATCAGTCATGGTTGTCCGTAAATACGTTTTTAGTTGTCTCAAAGTAGAGAAACTGCGCTCAGCTGAAGCACTCGTAACTGGTATGGTGAGGTACAGTGTGTAGACGTGTTTTAATGTACCAAATGAATCAGAATTATGCATTCCCTTCTCTTGAAAAAAAGCAAGTTTCTTTTCAAACAGTGTCGTGTCGTGTCCTTTTTTTTTGCGCACATTCTCTTCAATATAACGAAACAGTTGAAAAAAGCCTAAGGGAACATAATAGACTATGCACTTGGAGGGAGTACAACAGCATTGTGTAAACAGAGATGTGTCTTTATGTACCTGTCCTCCTGAAAGCTTGCTCGGCGTTCTCAGAACCAAAGGCCCGACATGGAAAGCAGAACGCCCGGTCATGGCGCACGCTATACTCCAGCCAGGCAAAATCTTTAAACCACTCCTTTCTGAATTTGCGTTGTTTTTCGCCAGCGGCCTTTAATGGACATTCTACATCTTCTGGCTGATATGGACCCAAAGCCAAAAACTGCTTGGCTTTATCCGGGCCATGGCAAGGGTCTCTTTCATGAACAAAGTTGGCTTCATTTGGCTCCTCTGGGTCTGGGCCTGGGGTAACAACAGTTGAGTCTGGAGTGGGGCTTGCTTGCTGTGGAGGAACCGGGGCCTCGGTCTCCGGCAACGGCGAGCCTTCCACAGTGATGTCGGTGGCTGGATCACTGCTGCTGCAAGCTCCGTCCACCTCCTCTGGTTCACGTTCATTAGCATTACTGTCAGTGTCGAGTGAACTACTAATACTTGCCCCTCCACCTCTCTTTTTGCGCACATTTTACAAATCACGATCACTGTTTTATTTAATAATTATAAAATAAAGTTACATTACAAAAAAAAAAAAAATCAAAATGGCCGCCTGGCGGCCAGGGGGTGCACGTGCACCCTAGGACACCCCTTAAAATCGCCTATGCCTGTACCTTCACGAGATGTAACCATACACGAGGATTGGTCAGCCTAGCTATGCTCGACCTCAGAAATGGAAGGACTGTGCACGTGTCTTTGTGTGCGAGTCTGGCAGAGCTGGTTAATCATTCACTGTGAATGGGAGACATGGGGGCGAGCTGAATGGCATGCGTGGGGTGCTGTTGGTTTGGTGTGTAAGTGTGTGGGTATGAAAGAGAGGTAAGTAGAGAGAGCAGAGCAGAGGAGAGAGAGTGGTCATGGTGACAAGGCCCTTCCTCCTGAAATTGATTAGCCTTCTTTAGCCTTTGATGAACTGAAATTGGCTCTCGAATAAATTGCCTCGCACCCCAGAACTGTACACCCCAGACCCCATACCTAACATACATGCTATCCACTTAAGTGGAGATTATGGAATGGCGGAATATCCTTTGATCCCCCCCAAGTATTTTCCCATCCTTATTTGTCCTTAAATCCACCTGTCTCTCTCCTTTAATTCTTTGGGAATGTCCTTAGATTGTCCCCTTGCCTAAATGCTTTTCATTCTATCCTTGCATCCTCGTCCACTCCCCTTTATGCGTTCCTTCTCTCACTTATTCTATCATCTTACATCCCATCTTCCGCCGCGATAGAGATTAGACAGTTAGAGCTTCCTTCCTTCCTTGCGTTCTTTTATCCTCTCATCCTTTCATCCTACATCATCCTCATAAGGAAGAGATGAGATAACAGCACTATCGTGGATCTTCTTCTTTAATCGTTTTGATGTTAAAGAGATTATCTACAGTGGGCTCTGTGTGTCTCTATCTCTATGTTACACACCATGCACTATCCTGTTTCATATCGCACAATGGGATTTGATTAGTAGGAGAAACTGTACATCAGAAACGATACTGGAAGGAAGGAAGAAGTGGAAAGGAGGACCCTGGACCCTGGGTACAAGGATTTACTGCGGGCTCCCCATGAATGTTCTTCATAGGGGGAGGGGGTTTAACCCATTTAGACTGGGAACACTATATTATGCATTATTGTGTGATTTAACTATTGAAAAATAGCAGATATACAATATCGCATATACAGATATGCGAGCTTGTAGATCTGCTATTTGTTTAAATTGTGAAAACTCTTTGTTTATTTCAAATCAAGGTTTTTTGGAAAAAAAAAAAAAAAGTTTCTATGTCAGTGGTGCTCAAAACTTTTCATGTCAAGGACCCCCTAACTGATATGTATTTGGCTACGGACTCCCATCTCAAAATATTATAGTTCCAGGGACCCCCCCAGAAGCAACATTTTAGTTACAAATGTTCGCTTAAAAGAACATATATTCAAAGATTTGCACACATTTTCACGACTTTTCAAAAATAGCAGATCTACAAACTTGTATATCTGCTATTTTTCAATAGCTAAAGTATAAAATAACCAGTAAGACTCCCTAATCGGGAGATAATCGACCGTCAGGTTGCATACACAAACTTTGGAAGGCAATGGTAGGCAATCAGGAGGGAATATGGGAAATGGGACAGATCTATGTTGATGACATGACTGTAGAGATACTATGTAGGCTACCGCTTTGCGTGATTTCAGGGCAAAATCTGTAGGAACTGACTGACTGACTGATTGACTGACTGACTGACTGACTGACTGACTGACTGACAGCCGGTGGAGGTTTTGACTTCCGGTAAAGATTGGTAGTTGTGGGCTGTTGCAGGGTTGTTGTTTCTTTTTCTTTTTTGGCACTTTCAAAAGTGTGGTTGCTTATTTGGGCTTGTTTCCTAATGTTATTTAAACAAGTGGTTCTCAAACATTTTCATGTGGAGGACCGCCCCAAATGAATAGGCCTATGTATTTGTACGCAGACCCCACCTTCTGAAAACATTATTTGGTAGAGACCCCCTTACAAGATGTGTGTGTATTTGAAAATATTCCACAATTTAAAACCTTTTTCAAGATTTCTCTAAATAGCAGATCGACAAGCTCACAACACATCGCCTCACAACGCATCGCAACACGGTGTGAGCTTGTAGATCGGCAGTAGGGTTAGAGTGCTCATGTTGCCTATAGTCTCTTCTTTTGGGCTTGTTTTTATAGATGTCATTGCTTATTTCTCACAAAATATGGCAACACAGCCTTTATGGAGAAATATAATCTGTGACAGTGGGAATATCCTTGCTCTTTAAGAGTTTAAAATGTGAATGTCATTTAAACACGTTAAACGTTAAGGTAAACAAGCACAATCATAAGCTGTGTTCATGTGCATTCATTTAATATTTTTTTTATGTGAAACTGGATTTAAAATGAGTTAAATTTGTAAAAGGAGAACAGAAGTTGCTCATAATAAACTATGAATTATTAATAAGAGCATCATTATGGCTGCTTAACAAAGCAGCGACCATTAATGGACCAAGTCATTACTGGCTAAATGCTGACTCGTGAAAAGGACACAGTAGATTGTTAATTATCCTACATCTGATACACCGCACAATTTAAAAAAATATATCTCTTTCTGCCTCAAGCCCATTTTTACAGTAGCTACAACATGTCAGAGACCATCCACCCTGAAACAGTATTGAATGCAAGCTCTATTGTTCTGATTGAGATACTATGAACATTTTGCTGAGTATCCTCTTCTCTTTAACAAAGCTTTTCACTGAAATAACGTTTGTCTGACACTGATTATAGCTGGAGGTCTTTTTGGTAGAGGGACTTGTAAAAGATCTGTTTAACACCAGAAACAAGAGGCCTGTGGTTATAATTGGTGATGTAAAAAAAAAATAGGCAAAAGTACGTGGAGCCATGGTGTACTGAAAGGCAAAGGAGGGGAAAGGAGAGAAAGTAAGTGCAGGAATCACTCACTCCTCTTCCTCTATTTCCCCCCTTTTCCGTGAGCCTTCTGAGACGCTTTAGTCACGATAATCCGCGGAGCGTTGCTTTAATCACATCTACGTGGGTCTCCACTTTTTAATTAAGGCCCGTGTTTCAGCTCATTTCACTGCGCATATTTAGCAAGCCAGCGGGACGTCGAGGCATTCATCAGACCCATAGACTGACTGAATCTGTACAATTAAGACTACCAATGATCCTAGTGAGGAGGAGGAGGACAAACAACCACTGTGATGGAAAAGCACAATGTTCACAGTAAAACCCAGTGTTCATTTAATTCTCTAAGCGTAAAAGTTTAGGTAGATAACATTTTTACACTTTGAGACTTTGCATTTACTGTGTATGCATGCTCACGTTGACTTTTCTCCCCCCCTTTCTCTCTCAAAGTACAAAAATAGATGAATTATATGTAAAATAGATTTCATATTCATGTACAGAGGCCTGTGTTTCATGCACACATACAGTACACAGGGCAGATGCGCAGATTGCTACATTAACCACCGAGGGCAGGCAGGTTCACACGCAAGCATCTGGACAAGCTTGCAGGCACAAAAATATACACCCACATACTCAGTTTTCCTCTCAGAAAAAAAAAAACACCATTCCCCCTCCTGTTCTATTGAACAATATAGTACATCGCAGTGAGGTGTAGGAAGTAAACGTCCCATTCATTTTTACCATAGGGTTTTTCATTATCAGCCACAAAGTTGTAGCAATTCAATGTACACTTACCACTAGGCTGGTGGTTGTAAAATGGTTCTATATGCTCCTGTAGAACCCCCGAGTATGTATGCAATCACTCTAGTTTTTGTAAAAACACGTTTTAATCAAGATCGCATGGAGAAGAACTGCATTACCCATACTGCTAAAAATATACATCCGGTGAAATCGACGTCTGTAATTGGTATAGCTTCTTCTTCTTTCATGTATCTTGCGGTTACGGCGGAAGTAGCTTACTGCCCCCTGTCTTCCCGGCAGATTATTGCACTTCAGCAGAACTCCGTGAGCGAGTGTCTTTCTTTTACAAATATGATGCACTATGTTAAAGATGACGATAAGAGCGTCCACATAGATGAAAATCAATACATGTCAGGCCATATGCTGGCCTGGATAACTAAACTGAGTGTGATTTAAGAGATATATTTCAGGAACAAGTGTCATTCGCAATGCATTCTGGGAGTGTAGTTTCCGCATTTTTTTAAATAATGATGTACACAGTGTACCCTGCCCTTTCTGATTAATCGTTGCATTAAAAAATATATATATATATTGTCATGATTCCTCACCAGCCAAGGTGGCTTTGTCCGAGGCTTAAAAACGTTTAAATAAATATTTTATGAAACGTCTATGGAAGAAATGAATGGGGAAAATGCTTCCGACACCGGAGTGAGGACGGGGTGGGGCTTCAACTGCGATGCTCTATTAAGCCTAGTTTATACTGTGTTGTATGACTGGCATTACATGCCGATAATAACAGATCTACAAGCTCATCATGTGAGCTTGTAGATCTATATACCCTGGGCCTAGAGTTCATGTGGTTAAGGAATTTCTGCCATTTAACTAAAGGTTCAAATCATCATCATGCTCTTTTCTTTTTTGGGTACAGCAGGATAAGGGTAACTAACATGATTTAATGATGTCATATCAACAGTAAATGCCAGTGTTCCTTTATATGAGAAAGAAAAAAAGTCAAGAATGAAAGATCTGCTACGTTCAGCTATCAACAATGTCTGATGATGGATCATAAATTAGACTTAGCTTTCCTCTTTCTCGTGTCCTGGACGCCCGCACGCCCGCCCGCACGCACGCCCGCACGCACGCACGCACGCACGCACGCACGCACGCACGCACGCACGCACGCACGCACAGACACACACACACACACACACACACACACACACACACACACACACACACACACACACACACACACACACACACACACACACACACACACACACCTTGCTCCATCAGTGATCATCACACAGTCTTCCATTAACTTCCCAGCCAGCGGGTTTCCATCTCCTTCAGATTGCTCTTGTTTGTCATCCTAAGCTCTGCCTTCAATCATGTTTGCCCACGCCTTTACAGCACATTGCCCATTTAATTGGATTGAGAGCCCCCTTTTGAATATGTAAAAGCGAGAGCTGCATAATAATCAGAAATATTCAAATGAAGGACAGGGCTGTTAATTGACATTTCTGGATGTCTTGGGTATGACCAAGTGTGTGTGTGTGTGTGTGTGTGTGTGTGTGTGTGTGTGTGTGTGTGTGTGTGTGTGTGTGTGTGTGTGTGTGTGTGTGTGTGTAGCACATCATTAGGCACTGTTAAAGGGCTAGTGTCACAGGGAATCACATGAAAACAAATGCACAAATCAGGTTTCATCTTGAAATGTCCTCACTCGTGCCTCATCCTTACAATCATTCGATCTCAACGATCAAAATCCAAATTATAATCCACTTTAGAATGCATTATCTCATTTACTGCAAAATGTTTATGCTCTCAACAGCAAATAAATGCTGCATCTACAGTATATACTAGGACCTGTATCCAAAGCGCTTTACAAGGTGCTTTACATTCACATACATTTTAAAGCGTGCACCCTTTACAGCGTTCACACTTCTCACACAGACAGCGGAGGCATCCATGTAACGGGAGCAGTTAGGGTTAAGTGTCTTGCTCAAGGGCACTTCGATACTAAGCCATGAAGGAGCTTGGGATTGAACCGGTAACCTTCTGATTCCCAAGCGTCCGAACGACATTCCGCCCCTGCATTGTGAAGCTGTGTGAAGAGCAACAATGCTTGCTTGGCCTTCAAGGGTCTGACTTTACAAAATGATATAGCAAAGTCCTTTCCTTATGTCTGGTTTCTGTGACTAACGAACCAATTGTCCATTACTGAGCCTCTGTGTGAGACTGAATATTGGCATTTCTTAGAATGGCCGCAAATTGGTGCGATGCTGAAGGTCAGGGGCTTAGGGTCAGGGTTTACATCTGACTGACATGAGGCCGAGCGTGTTGCCTTATAATGAAAGAACACTGTCAATGAAATCACTGGAGGAGTACTAAACAGTCCCCCCTGGATGTCTAAAGGGTAATGTGGCATGGCAATAAAAGATGGTCCCTGCTGTGACTGAGGGACTGAGTGGGTGAGTAGGTAAAGAATAAAATCCTTAGTGTTATACCAGTATTAATCGCATGAACCCTAGCGTCCCTATTCTGGGGCCGAATATCAACATAGCAGTTCAACAAGCTGACAATGAGTTGCAGCACTATACGTTGTGTGAGCGTGCATTTTGGCTATTTTTGCTGAAAGTATTTGGTATCAAAAAAGGAGTTTAAATCCCTGGTCTGGTCTATACTAGGCCTTAGAGCCCTGCCCTGGCCTATACTGGACTTTGGTTACATTTGTTACTTTCTCAGAGTTACAAATGGGTGAATTAACACTGAAGAGGTTATCGTGTAGGCAAGACTTACTGATGGACAGATAGTCAGGCAGGTGGCCAGACAGATATATCAATAAATCGATCGATGGCTAGATAGACGGACAGACAGGTAGATAAAGACTGACAAGCCTTGAAGCTCAACAGTCTTGCAAACAGATAAGATGCTGGACAGATTGGCATCAGGCCTCTGATGTGTTCATAAGAAACTGAGTTTTGAACACCAAGGTGATAGCAGAGAGGAAATCATAAAGGTTATATCTGTTCACCATGGTTTGATGTTCTTCTACCGTTTACTCATTAAATCTACATATTCAATCTAAAAACGAAGTAGCGCCCTGAGGTTTTCACACACAATTTTAAGACGACAACAAAAGATTCGACTCATCTCAATATCTAGAGGATATTATTTTCCTTTTTAATCGACAGTGATGTGCATTTGCACATTTGAGTAAACCTCACACCAAGTTAAGATCACAGGGAGCTAATAAGGTTAATGTGGATGGAACTCTTGCATCTTGCATCTTCTGTGATTACTAGTAGTTGAGATCAAACACCCACCACTATAGGCTGTGTGTGTGTGTGTGTGTGTGTGTGTGTGTGTGTGTGTGTGTGTGTGTGTGTGTGTGTGTGTGTGTGTGTGTGTGTGTGTGTGTGTGTGTGTGTGCATAATGTGCACTTAAACAACACACACACTAGTTCGTCCCACCCCGCCCCCCCTTCATATTAAACTGTATGAATGTGTGAGATGATACGCATGTGTGAATCCACTCTAAGAATGAATGGCATAAGCTATATGATTGGATCGTCAGATGATGACACT
The DNA here is from genome assembly GCF_963921795.1 of Nannobrachium achirus. Classification (NCBI taxonomy): domain Eukaryota; kingdom Metazoa; phylum Chordata; class Actinopteri; order Myctophiformes; family Myctophidae; genus Nannobrachium; species Nannobrachium achirus. Next base: position 45,348,435 of record NC_137811.1, on the reverse strand, counting down.
GATTTAGCCCAATAACGCATGTCTGAAAAAGCAACATCAAACAAGTGACGACAAGCTCAGCCAGAAACTCCACAGACGAGAAGATGTTTGGAACATGAAGCCGGCATGAAAAAGAGAATTATTTAACACCTTCTCCCTTTTTTTTGTCTCCTCTCTTCCTCGACTAGAAACACGTATGATACATCGCAGACAGAAAGGAAAGAAAATTTTAGTTAGGAACCAGAGATGGAGAAAAGCAGCTGGTAAAGAAAGTGAGAGAAGACAGAACATGAAGCAGTGATGGAGTTCAAAGTAAGGGCCTTCCATCTCATTTCTACTGACAAGCACTCCCTCTCTTTCTCTCACATGCAGGGGTGTCACAAGGGGGGGGAAAGTGGGACTGAGTTACTAGGGCCCAAGGTGGAGGGGCCTTAACTCTTTTACCACTTCGGACGTTCCCGTTCGCCCCAATTTTCAACCTAGCTCGTTGCCAAAACGGCTCGTTCTTTTTACCTTGTCTGATGACTGTAAGCTGATGTGGGGTCGCGCCGCCGTGTACAGTAAAAACATCTCCCGTAATGCTCCTCTCAAAAATCCACCGCACGTTAGCAATAATGGAGTCCCAAATCACTTCCTGGCTGTTTTCTGTGGATCTGTTCTAGAAAATGCATTTCTATGCTCTGAATGGATGGCAAGCGAAGCAGCCCAATTCAGTCATTCTTTGCATATGGCTGCCCTCTGCCGCCAGCTCGGCTAAAGTACACATATGAGCGTTGTATTGTAAAAATAATTAGTTTGAAAATATCAATAGATAATTTTCTATAACATCGCAAAGGTAAGCTGCTTTTTGCTGGCACCAGCCCCAATAAATAAATAATAACATCTGGCAGTAGAACTGTCAATTATTTTATACTTTAGCTATTGAAAAATAGCAGATGTACAAGCTCGCAGCGCAGCACTTGGTGCCGCGCCGTGAGCTTGTATATCTGCTATTTTTCAATAGTTAAAGTACCCAGGGCCCAGAATTTGGTGCGACACCTCTGCACACACACCGACACACAGCACCGACATGGGCTGACAAAGAAAAGGGTGATTCCATTTCTGTGAACTGACATGAAGATCAGTGTTCTATGGCCCCGGCAGCCTGCTAGCACACTCCCTGTCGACTCCGATACTTCCTGACACTCCTGCCTCAGGGACAAGGAGACCCTGTATCTGTCTCTCTCTCAGAGACACACACACACACACACACACACACACACACACACACACACACACACACACACACACACACACACACACACACACACACACACACACACACACACACACACACACACACACACACACACACACACACACTCTCTCTCTCTCTCTCTCTCTCTCTCTCTCTCTCTCTCTCTCTCTCTCTCTCTCTCTCTCTCTCTCTCTCTCTCTCTCTCTGAAGCCATGTATAAAGAGCATACTGAAAATATTATTAGACCCCACAGCCATGGTCCATGACAAGATGCGTGCATGTGTGTACATCATCATGCGTGTGTGTGTGTGTGTGTGTGTGTGTGTGTGTGTGTGTGTGTGTGTGTGTGTGTGTGTGTGTGTGTGTGTGTGTGTGTGTGTGTGTGTGTGTGTGTGTGTGTGTGTGTGTGTCACTGCCCCTCTGCCTCATTGGCAAATGCCAACAAAGACCAATGTGTCACTTCTATGTGCAAATGCCAGTCATGATATGGGAGAAGGGCAATTACCTCTATAGGGCTTCAAAGACGGACAGCTGGATGGCTTCTGACAAAAAGTTAAGAGCGTGAAATACCTTACAGGGACAGTTCAGGGTTTTAATTAGCATATCTCATGTATGCTAAGTTGAAGTCCCCTTTCAGCGCGTCCATCATTTTATAATTAAATGTGGGCAGCTAAAATAGTATACATTTAGAACACCAATGCATTTGTGAATGTAGACCTATGGGTTGTGGTTGGAATGGATGTTGTATTGTGAACCTATACACACCGTTGCCGTGGGTGTGAAGTTCCTGGTGTGGGTATGTCAGCAATTTTCCAATGCCATTGTGCAGTTTTGACTAATTACGGCCATATATAACCGGGGGGAAATAAATTACATCCCTCTTTCCCTTTATTGGAGATCCACATAATGTAGAGTGGATAGTGTGCACAGACTGATAACAAAATGGAGATATACAATGCAATAATAGCCAGTGTTCTTTTGGTGGGTGGTCCCTTTTCATTACTTTTTTTGTCTTTTTGCACAAGCTGCGCTGATAAAGCTGCGGTGTTAAACTTCTGACCCCATCAGTTGCACTGCCAATAAACATGAATGTTTTTTTCTAGTAGACAATTATTTATTTACCCATTTTATCCCCAATTTAGTCATTAGGCCAATTAATTCCTCCCCACATACATTTCTGTGTTGTCACTGCTGTTGTATCCTACCTGCCAGTGAGGAGCCCCCACCGGGAGGATGTAGGACCTGACCCTACGTTTTAACAGCGGGCAACATCCGGCTACTCTGGGTGATAAAGATCTCCTAGTGGACGTTCCTGCCATCATTAACGTACGTCCTCCATTTGGTAAACAAAGCAACACATAAATGGTGCATTTATATAGCGCTTTTATCCAAGGCGCTTTACATAGATTGACTGTGCATTACATTCACCCATTCACACACACATTCATACACCGATGGCAGAGGAAACCATGCAAAGCACCAACCTGCTCACCGGGAGGCTAATTTGCGTTCTGTAGGGTGGTAACGGGATAGAGCGCTCGTTCTCGGTGGACATGCACCATACAAACAAAACAAATTTGATTTTTCAAAAATAGCAGATCTACAAGCTTGCAGCGCGGCACTTGGTGCTGTGCTGTGAGCTTGTATATCTGCTATTTTTTGATAATGGGTTAATACACTTAAGTTTGACCAACCTATAAGTAGAGGCCATCGTGTTGAAATGGACCGGTCCAGAGTTAAACTAACACAGAGGATTTTGCCATTTAACTACAGTATGTATATATACAATACAGTATGTAAAAAGTTGGTATGAATGTAATGTATTCACTTCTCACATCAAACAAATGAACATATGGATCGCTTTTGGGCTTTTAACAATATATACTGTATAATATTCTGTTTGAATGCATTACTTCTCACATGAGGACAGCTGTGGGCTACTTTTAATCTAGCTATAGTGAATATGACATTTTGTTTGTTAATCTCTTTCTTCTCAGCACCAACGAATGAACATATGGATGGATTTCGGGCATCTCACCTAAGCTGTGCGTATTTTGTTTGCATTCATAGCAAAGAAGCTGCCATGTGAATTGCTTGTGGGCCAGTTGCAGCATGCTGTAATGTCTCGCCTGATTAATTAAAGTCAGTATAAACTCAGGGTATGTGATCGTTATGCATCGCACACACACACACACACACGCACACACACACACACACACACACACACACACACACACACACACACACACACACACACACACACACACACACACACACACACACACACACACACACTTCAAAAGAAAGAAATGTGAGGAACACACATTGATCCATTCATAACATTTTTGAAAATGAGTTGAGTTTTCCAATGTTTCTATTACAGTAAACATATGAAAGCATACACGTGCATATCTATGTATTTATACTGTGCTGCTGTGTGCATGTGCGCACGCGTGTGTGTTCAGAAACAGTATGTAGTCAGCGTCGGGCAGAAACCTTTTATCTCCAAGTTTCAAATGTGTACGTTTTTTTTGTAAAAGTAAAGCCCTGCTTCATCATACAAGACTGTCTCACAAAACTAGTGAAAATAGCGTCTATTTTCACTATTTTAAACACTATTTTTTAACATGATAAAGACAAGACAAACTGTTTTGGAGATACAGGGTCTCCACCCGACAACGACGATATACGCGGCGTGTTTCATGTTGGATTGGGGTCACCAGTGTAATGAGCTCAGTGGTCCACACATGGTGAGTGAGTGGCCCGTTGGTAAAGGCAGAACAGAAGGAAACACGCTGACAACACACACAGCAGTGGTTCCTCTTGGAACAGCATACATATAGGCGACATGTTGGCACTGATGAGGGCAGACAGCTACCCACATGCATGCACACAGACACAGAGAGGCCCAGACTGGATGGCATGCTGCCAGTGGCACTGTGTGCGTGCGTGCGTGCATGCGTGCGTGCATGTGTGTGTGTGTGTGTGTGTGTGTGTGTGTGTGTGTGTGTGTGTGTGTGTGTGTGTGTGTGTGTGTGTGTGTGTGTGTGTGTGTGTGTGTGTGTGTGTGCACGCGCGCGCGCGCTGCCACGATGTTTCAGCTCTGCCCGCCTCGAGTGCCCAGCTGGGAATTTAAACTCCATGGTATAAACAAACAGGCAAAAGCAAACAGGGGATGGTGGAAAAAGGAGAGGGTTGGATTGGAATTGACGGAAGCCACATGATGGTGACGCTGGCCGAAAAGAAGGGATTTTTAAGCTAACAGATTTGACACAGAGAGAGAGAAAGAGATGGAGACAGAGAGAGAGAGAGACAGAGACAGAGACAGGGAGAAGAGATGCAGAGATGCAGATGTGCCATTCCAAAACTTCAGGATTTCATGTACCTTTCCTGCATTTCCTGCAAATACTTGTTTTCCCAAGGTTCTTTTTACTGTTGTGTTTATCCTTGCTAATTCTTCTCTTTTGTTACTGAAAACAAGTGTCACTTGTCGACACTTCTTTTCATTGGAAAAAAATAATCTGAATAGCATTTACATAACAACAACACCTTTGCAAATGCCCTCCTTTTGCACTGTCAATTTACTGACAATCCACTGTCTTGCTGATGGCATGATGCACGTCTCTACATAGATAGAGAAAGAGGATCTCACAGCATCATCTCTTCCTCTATCAAATACCATACATACCATTCCCTATTTGCCTCGTTCACAACTTGTATCGTTCCTGGGTCTGTAAAAAACACTACAAAACACATCTGCACTCCCACCCTCGCACCAGCCCTGCGGGGGAGTAGAACAGGTTTATAAACCCATATAAATACAATTAAATATAACATGTATGTATACAAAAGGGCAAATTATTCTGAACATGTGGCAGAGTTAAAGAGTTTATACATGTAAGAAGAATGAATCATCTCTGATCACAGCGGAAACGAAATGTGTGTTGTTTTGCTTTCTCCTCTCTCTCTCTCTCTCTCTCTCTCTCTCTGTTGTTCTAGTTGTATAAGAGCCATAATAAACAACATGGCTTTCAGACGTGTGACAGAGTGAGGAAACACGTGAAACAGTGGAGTGCTGTGGCGTGCTCGCACTGTGCTCACCATCATCACACCTCAGACACTTTCCCCTTCAATGAGCTGATCAGTCACCTCTTCTCTGCTGCGCGCTGCGTGGCGCGCACCGCTCTCCTGCGCCAGTTCCTGTGTCAGTGTGTGTGTGTGTGCGCGCGCGCGTGTGTGTGTGTGTGTGTGTGTGTGTGTGTGTGTGTGTGTGTGTGTGTGTGTGTGTGTGTGTGTGTGTGTGTGTGTGTGTGTGTGTGTGCGTGCCTTTGTCACAGATCCAACACCTCTGTAGGTGTAAATGAGACTACAAGCAGGCAAAAAGGTCTGCTTCCGAGAGAGAAAGGGCAGCAGTGTACGTGTGTGTGTGTGCGTGTGTGCGTGCCTGCGTGCCTGCGCACATATGTGTGTGTCTGCCAGCCAGTAAGTATACCACAGTCACTCTGGCATCCCATATTTCAAATGTAGTCAATTTTTTTTCTCTCAAAATAGCACATTTACAAATTCACAACGCCAGGTTGTAGATCTGGGGGTCCGCTCACTATCCCGATGGGCCGCAGTTACGACTAGCGTCGGCAGGTTAGTTACTCGTCACGGTTACTGAGGTTAAGTTTAGGGTTAGGGGTAGAGTTAGGGTTAGTTTTGGTGTCGGAATACCGGCCCGCCGGCACACTGATGCGGACCCGTAGATCTGCTAGTGTACTTTCGCTATTTTTGAAGTAGGGCTTAAGTGTTTAAGAGTGAGGCTGAATAATATTCAGCCTCACTCTTTCTTCTCTCTTACAGACACACTCTCTCTCTCTCATGTGGACAGACTCCCCGCTGTTTACTGCACTAGCTAGTTATGCTAATGTCTCGCTCTCACTAAGACTGTCAAGGCATGGAAGAGGATTAGCATAATGTTGACTCTGAAGCATATAACACACACACACACACACACACACACACACACACACACACACACACACACACACACACACACACACACACACACACACACACACACACACACACACACACCTAACCTATTTAAAAATTACTTCTCTAAATACTATATAAATAATTAGTGTATTAAAGTGTATTCAATGTTTAATATATATATATATATTTTTTTTACTACAATATGATGTCAGAGTACATGTTTGTCTTCAGAGGTCAAAGTTAACACATTTTGTATATGAATATGAATATACATTTTAAATCAGTTCTGTACAGACTTACGTATTATCCACTGTTTGACCCATGTATCAAATGACTAGAGTCAATCACTGTGGAAATAAGGGGTCTCTATTCCATAGACCATCAAAAATATGGACGGTGGGAACCGTTACGTGACCCATTGGTTTCTATCAGAGCTAAAATTAAGATTTTTTTGGCCCTCATTTGGGTGTCCGCCATCATTTTTTTTTATGGAACCCATGCTATTGGCTGCCAACGGTCAAGTGCAACAGCAGGGATACTTGGGTAAATGTGTTGAGCCTGCCGAAAATAAAGCAAACGAAGAAGAATCATCACAAGCCTATGATCACAAGCCCCTCCTACAGCATACCCTGCTTTAACATCAATTACCAGTAAGACTCCCTAATCGGGAGATAAGCGACCGTAGGTCACATGTATACACAAAGAGTAGGGAGCAGTGTCCCCAAAAAATGTGGACGGATCCATGTTGATGACATGAGTGTAGACATACTGTGTACCGAGTTGAGTGATTTTAGGGCAAAAATTGGAGGAGCAGTGTCCAAAAATGTGTTTTGCAAGAATCGGCCTCATGGTGGCGCTAGAAGAGGGCCATGTGAGAAATGAGGGGTGGGGTCTCCGCGCCGCCGAGGCGGACGAATAGGTACCGGCCCCGGCTCTCCCGGTGGCTCCTAGGCCAAGTTAGGGCATTTTATGTGCGCTGCAGTGGCAGGGGGTCCTCCACTGGGGGCGCCACCACTTTTGCATCCGTTCTGGAGCACAAGGAGTCGGTGGTCCCCGGGAATTCCCCGTGAGCAGCCCCGTTGGGGTGGTCATTTGGTCATTTTTGCACATTTGGTCATTTTTTACATAAATGGGATCATAATTTCACAAAACGCATATCATGGTGATTGAAATGAGTCTTTATACTATAGCGACCGGAATAAAGTATTTATGACAATGTTTATTAAGGTAAGAAAATGAAATGTAAAAGTTTGGGGGAAATTAATGGAATCCTATGGAGAACATATTGCTTTTGTTACCAGAACAGCGCAACTATAGTGACCAATCATAGGAACTTTTAGTTCCATGTTTGCTTCATGTTAAATCCGGACAACTGGACCCCATTCCCATGATTGGAATTTGGGGGATGGGGAGGACTAATTTAGGGTTAGGGTTATAGATTGGGGGCACTATCTTGCGCGCCGCTTTACCCCCTATGATTACTTATTATCCACACACACACACACACACACACACACACACACACACACACACACACACACACACACACACACACACACACACACACACACACACACACACACACTCACATCTTAAAACAAATTAAATCAGTTTGTTAACCTATATATTTTGTTGTAACTTGTAAATCAAAATAGAATGAGCTTGGACTGAGGGCAAGTCAACAAAGCTAGTGCATTCAATAGGCTATATGCGCCATTTTGTTCTTCTTCCGGGTGTCTTTCGACTTCCTTCACAGGTGTTACCGATGATACTAATGAAGGGTCTGTTCCATTCTGCTCAAACAGAGTCAGGGTGCTGCTATTGTGCATGTTGGCTCACTGGAAACACCCGCTACACCAGTGGGTCTCAAAGTGTTCTTGAGTGGATTCCAAATGTCCCCATACAGGTGTGTAACTCTGAGAGTGTACAAATGGAAGCAAATGGACCTGCAAGGGTCCATTTGATTCCATTTGTTGATTCCATTTGTACAGAGTTATGGGAGTTCTTGAAATTAAAGACCCACTGTACAATAAATCAAACAGAGCCTTAATTAGTATCATCAGTAACACCTGTGAAGGAAGTCAAAAGAGACCCGGAAGTAGAACAAAATGGCGTATATGCATAGAGCCTATTGTATCACATCTGTATATCTGCATCTTCTCTATAGCATCTAAATATTCTATAGCCCCTTGAAATTAGATGTGTACTGTATACATTGTATACAAGTTTTTCAGAAAACTGTTAGGATTTAGAAGACATCTTTCCATCAGATGTTTCACTTATTTTCTTTCCCCCCCCCCCCCCCCCCCACACACTTCCTCTGCAGCTATAGGAGAAACAACAGATGGATGGAGGGAGAGGGAGAAGAGCATGAGACGGAAGGAGGGTGGGCAAGACAACTGAGGGTGTTGTTTTTAGATTCAATCTAAATTTTGTGCTGCCATATGCTGACCTGCAGAGATAAATGCCATATGTTTGGAAATGCACCAAGCACAACCAGAGGCAAGCACAGAATTAGACTAAATAGGAACGATGCTTGTGAATTCGCAGAGCGCTGCCAGTGAAACCAAAGCTAGTGCTGGGCAAGGCTGTAGTGTTTTAAAAAATTAGTTTATTGCTAACTGGAGCAGGATTATTAACCTGAGAATAAACCGTAATCTGCAGTATTCTGACCCTCACGGATATTCTCAGCTCAATGCAAATATGAACCCTAATCTGCAAGCCATTAGATTACAAAAATGTCAAGGAACTTCTCTAGCCCAAATTGGAAGTACTGATTCCAAAAACACATACTGTACATACCTTAGTGTGGACCCAATTCCTGTGCTATGTGCCTACTGCAGCCTACACCTGTAGGTGTGACACCGACTTAATTCTCCCATGGGATCAAAATGTCATCTACTATAAAGTTCAAGTTGTGGCAGGCAGCTTAGCTACAGTATGAAGTTCAAGTTGTGATGGCTGAGCAGCTGGATGATGCCCAAATATGGACATGCTGGTGGATTACACACGCAAATCAATGTTTGCTTGTTGTGCGCAGATCTGACAGTTGAATTGCAACTACCAGATGTGCAAATCAGTGTTATTAGGAACACCAGCTTCGACTGCTCTCTTCACATTCAATCGGTCTTTTTCACCATTTATCAGACGTTTGAATCCATGGGGTATCCACGGGGTATCCACGGAGTATCCTGTTTCCGTGCACTTTGATGTATACACATGCGCCGATATCTGTCGCCTCGAATATTATATTCCCCTCACGGGAATCGAACCCAAGCCGTGGGTTTGTTGCATCCGTGCTCTACTGACTGAGCTAATGAACGGATGATGTGACTCCTTTTTTGTGCATTTATCTTTGACGTGGATAGTGCTGGAGACGTGCAGTGGGGTAGACGTGGATAGTGAGGGACTGAATATTTACTATTCTGTCCATAACGGCACATATCTCGGTAACGCGGCTGAGTGGGATTGGCCGCCGTTCCCACCGCTCGTCGCGGCAACTCGGCTCTCTAGCGCTCGCCTCGGTGGCGACTCACGGGGGTCATCGGCGCCCAATACCGCGCCGCTCCACCGGGGTCTGTGGCGTGGAGCGTTACACCGGGGAACAGAGAATCCATGGCATCTAGTTCGATGCTGGAATTCAGCTCAGGTTTTGTTATTGTGTACCTCTGAGGTTGACCACTAGATGTCGACATTTCACTACTAATCAAGCCACTGTTTCATTGTTTTGATCAACCGTCCACTGTGAGATACCGGGATACCCAGAATTGAGTATCCGAGATACCAGACCATTCAAACACTTGAAAACACTTGATAATTTCTCATTCAATGCACTGAAATCATTCGAAACAGGTGATTAGGAATGATGTCAATGGTTTGTGTTGTGTGACGTCAGACCAGAGCTCTGTTCGACCTGAATAAGATGTGACCGTGGGATATTCTTTACGCACAGATTGTATTGTGGGAGTCAGAGAGTCAGGGACATATAGAGACATAGACAGAGAGATTGACAGAGAATATATTAGTCTTTCCGACCAGCAAGAGACAAGGAAACAACCCTCAACTTACAGTCCAAGTATCAGAAGCGGTGTCCATGAACCAATCTTCCAAGACACAGGTTACCTGTTCTGATTGTCCATGCACATTCACGTCTCGGGTCACCCTCCATGAAAACATGAAGAGGATGATGAGCAATGGACAGCTGCCCTCATCTTCCTGTCCGACGACCACCAGCTGTGTAACCAGACAGCAACAAGGAGACACAGACAAACCGAGATCTTGCGAGGACTTCAACGCAGCCAGAAGTAAAGACACATTTGGTGGTGACTTACACAGGAAAGAAAACCTCTTATGTGATAAGAGTTTCATTGAGGTATCGACACAGCATGTCCAGAATGTCCACACCAAAGAAAAACCTTTCCAGTGTAAACAGTGTGACAAGGGTTTCAGTGTGTTAGGGACTCTGAAGACACATCAGCGTGTCCATACTGGAGAAAAACCCTTTGTGTGTAAACATTGTGACAAGGGTTTCAATCAGTTAGCTCACCTGAAGACACATCAGCGTGTCCATACTGGTGAAAAACCCTTTGTGTGTAAACAGTGTGACAAGGGTTTCAGTCAGTTAAGTAACCTGAAGACACATCAGCGTGTCCACAGTGGAGAAAAACCCTTTGTGTGTAAACATTGTGACAAGGGTTTCAGTGTGTTAGGGACTCTGAAGACACACCAACGTGTCCACAGTGGAGAAAAACCCTTTGTGTGTAAACAGTGTGACAAGGGTTTCAGTAGGTTAGATCACCTGAAGACACATCAATGTGTCCACACTGGAGAAAAACCCTTTGTGTGTAAACAGTGTGACAAGGGTTTCAGCAGGTTAGATCACCTGAAGACACATCAACGTGTCCACACTGGAGAAAAACCCTTTGTGTGCAAACAGTGTGACAAGGGTTTCAGTAGGTTAGATTACCTGAAGTCACATCAGCGTGTCCATACTGAAGAAAGAAATAGTAGATCTACAAGCTCGTGAATATTTGTGCAAGTCTTTGAATGAGTTAAATGTCTGGTGCAATGTACAGGTCCTGGACGTGGTGAGAGCAGGAGTGGACCTGGTGAGACGTAGGAGGGGCCTGGCCAGGAGTCAACCCATGGAGCCTAGTCCTTCCACGCGCCAGAGTGGTTTACCCCCCAGTCCCGGTAGAGTAGTTCCGGTGCAGCGGATTGAGTGACCCTATCTTCCCCTGATTGTGGATAGCTACTGGGACGTAAGTCAGGACTTGTTCCAGTTGCATCCTTGTGATGTTTTTTTTTTTTTTTTTTTATGAATATTTTGACCTTATTCTATGTCTTTTAAATCCTTCTTCTATCTGTTGGGAATTTATTACATGAAATCAGCACCTGCGTGTGCAATCTCAATGTATTTTAAACAAATAATTGGGCTATCTATTGCATTACTGAAAATGTGTGTGAACAGAAAACGTTCACAGCCAAAAAGTAGACAAAAGTAGACACAGTACAATATTTTAATGAGCATGAGTGAGGACACATGCTGTTGTTCTTTAAGACATCTTCTGTAGTGCTGATTTGATTTGATTAATGTTTTTTCTGTGCTTACAGATCAGCCAAAAGTATTTTCACATTTCATGACTCTAATAACAGTGTAATTAGCTTTGGCAAAAGAAAAAGGATCCAGAGATTGTCTCTGTGCAACCTTGAGGTCTGTGTCTAAAAATGGCAATTACTGCTGCCATCCACACCACAAACCTTCCTATAATATGTCTGTGCTAATTTGCACCGGCTTTTTAGAGATGGAGATTGCCATGGAAAACTGACCCAAATTGGATGAACCGAGGTACAGGTAAATCCAGCAGAACATGTAAAAAACCACACTTTTATCTTTCTTGTCATTTGCATGATCAACCCTAAAATGCATAAATGAGAGAAGCGCATTTTGCGTGGCATGCAAAATTCACTTAAAATGACAAGAAAACAGTGTTTATTATAGACATAGAATGCATCGGAAATTAGGTGCAAATGGTTTAGTAAATCTGGCCATGAGAGTGTAAAATTAAGTTGTAAAATTAAGAGTTACATTAACAACTAACATAATACACATAATAATACAAATACAAATAATTCAAAGTCGCTTTACATGAGGATGGGGCGAATAAAAAAAAGAAGATAACAACTTTACAACATTACAAATAACGTATTTGGGTCAAGACAACTCCTCGTAGGTGAGGAGAAACTTTTTTAAACTCCAAAACGTGGTATTTTTAACCCATTTAGGCCTGACCTAAGGTTTCCGAAAAAGGTCAAATATTATTAAAAGATTACAAAAACAAATATGTTGCTACATACTGTACCTGTGCTGTACTACACAAAAATGTGTTACCGGCCTGTAAATGTAGTATAAGTATGTATGTATTAAATATTCAAATATTCTTTTCACAGAATTAAAGGTTTTATGGCTATATATATATATATATATATATATATATATTCTCTCTCTCTCTCTCTCTCTGGGAAAAATTTACAGTCGATTTTTTACCAGTAAACCACGCCCACTGCTATGCCCTATAAAGAGATTATTCCACAAGTGTCTTGCTCAAGGACACTTTGACACCCAGCCGAGAGAGGGCGAGATCATTTAGCGACCTACAACCGGGTCGCGACGTGGTCGGTAGTTTTCAGCGACCGGGTCGCTAAATCGACCGACTGGGACGGTAAAACCACCGGCCGGGACGCTAGAACCACCGACCGGGACGCTAAAACCACCGACCGGGACGCTAAAACACCGACCGGGTCGCTAAATCGACCGACCGGGACGCTAAAACCACCGACCGGGACGCTAAAACCACCGACCGGGTCGCTAATTCCACCGACCGGGACGCTAATTCCACCGACCGGGACGCTAATCCAGCGACCGGGTAGGTAAATCCACCGACCGGTGGTCGCTTCCACCGACCACCGGGCTACTAACCCTAACCCTAACCCTAACCCTAACCCTAAACCTAACCTCAGTAACCTTACCTCAGTTAGGCTAACCTGCCACGCAACCTCCCGACCGGGTCGCTAAATCACCGACCGCGTCGCTAAATCACCGACCGCGCCGCTAAAGCGAGCGACCGGGTCGCTAAATCGACCGACTGGGGCGCAAAATCTTCCGACCGGGTCACTAGATGTACCAACCGGGTCGCTAAATCTACCGACCTAAAACTGCAGGCAGGTCGGTAGATTTAGCGACCGGGTCGGTCGATTTAGCGGCGCGGTCGGGGATTTAGCGACCCGGTCGCTCGATTTAGCGACCCGGTCGCTCGATTTAGCGACCCGGTCGCTGAAAACTACCGACCACGTCGCGACCCGGTTGTAGGTCGCTAAATGATCTCGCTCCTACTGACCCAGCCAGGTGTATTGGGGATCAAACTGGGAACCAAACTGGGAACCCCCAGCTTTGACCAGCCCCGTGCCCTTTGTCTTTCATCCTGACCGCTGTGAAGGGATGCCCAGGCAATGCATTCATCAGGCAGCCACTACCACACACTTGATCTTCGTATATCGGTATATGTGTGCAAAAGGGTGGCCGTTGCTCAGTGCTCACACAGCGACAGTGTCATGATGGAATTGATGTATTAATTTCCTGTCGGGTCGACGGCAGGTGGTTAGGATGAGTTCCGTCACCTCTGCACCTCTGCCTCTCAACACAGCCCCCCCAGGACTGGGCCCTGAGCCCTGTTCTCTACTCCCTGTGTGCCACACAACGCTCCAACTTCCTGATTAAGTTCACCAATGACACACCAGTGATAGGCCTGATCCCCAACAACATGACAACCTGACACAGAGGTTATATATCGCCACTGTCGGGCAGAAAACTTGTATCTTCAATTTTCAAATTTGATTTTATTTTTTTTGCAAAGTGAAGCACTGTGAGGCGTTGTGTGCTTGTAGATCTGTTGTTTTCACTACTTTTGTGCGACGGCCTTGTGCTTCACTTTGCGAAAAAAATGTACAAATTTGAAACTTGGAGATGCGAGGTTTCCACCCGACAACGACGATATGTTTTGCCATGACCTTAATTGAGTGTCATTTTTGCTGGAAAGTGAATCCGTACTGTATGTATCATATTATGTACAATATCAATTTGACCTTTTTTCTCCCTATATGGGGTAGCCGTAGTTCAACTTCTTCCAGTACAGTTGGTCACTTACAAAACTATACTTTCAAAGTAGCTTCCCCAACTCTGATTACAGTACAGTCCAATGATATTCACAGCACGAGCGCACTTTGAGCAGGTTCTTATTGCCTGACAACGTCTAAAGCAAAACACTGAAAGGGGGGGAGAAATCAGCAATTATATTCAATATTATGTGCCTCTTTCAGACAAATATAAATGGGGGGATTTTCAAAGCTCTCCCCACAGTTGTGGAAATGCAGAAATACTGTGAAATACATACACTTTGGAAAAGAAGTGAATTTTATAAGGAGGCTTTTCAATCAACTGTAGCTCATAGGGGGGATGCCCCAAAGGCCCTGCCTTGATCGAGGGGGAGGTATATACAGAGAGCTAGCGTTTTGATCCTCTCTCTCTCTCACACACACACACCCACACACACATAGACACAAACATGCAAACACACACAAAAATGCAGGAAGAGGAGATATCGAGATGCTTTTCACTGACGTGATGAGGAGAATCATGCATGTGTTGAAAGAGCCCACCCTGCCCTGTCACACACTCACAGACAACACACACACACACACACACACACACACACACACACACACACACACACACACACACACACACACACACACACACACACACACACACACACACACACACACACACACACACACACACACACACACACAGCCAGGGCCCTGCCTGTCTGCTATGGGTGTCAGTACATCTAAAAGGTCTCCCACATAAATGGGATTAATGCAGACTCTCTGCCATCGGCAATCATTAGGCATTCTGTTTAAAGCGCAAACACACTCAAAATAAACGCACTTCCACTCTCCCTCGCTGCGGTAAATTATTCAAGGGGGGGGGGGGGGGGGGGGGCAAAAGAGAAAAAGATAGAGAGACAGGGGGGAATACTGTATGAGTGACTCCTCCATGAGGAGCATAGTGGGAACGGGTGGAAGAAGATGAATAAAATTGCAAGAGCAAAAAAAGAAAGGATGTTAATGGACTGCTTTTACAGCTGGGAAAGTTGACATGTATGTAGCCCTGCCTCTGCTGGCCAGTAATGAGGTCTACAACATTGGTTCTCAACCTTTTCAGGACCCAAAATAATCATATTTTAACTGGGAGCCCCTCCCCACCCTGACGAGTACTAAGAGTTGAGGCATTACATTTTTATAACACATTCCTAATGTTAAAATAGCAGATCTACATGCTCACAATTTCTGTCTCTAATATTTGATAATTTGTTTAATTTGACATTTTAGAGATATTAAAAAGTCCTTAAATTGTCACTTTAAAAATGTGCAGATACCCTCTATACACTTAAACTTTATGTTGGTTTGTTTACTGTTTAGAGAGAAAACAATGTTGCACATTAAGTTAATGTGCAACAACAATAATTTGGGGACCCCCTGGGGGTTCCCGACCCACACGTTGAGAACCACTGGTCTACAATACCTCTCGGTGTCTCCCTTCTCTCTTCCTCCCTGTCTCCCTTCACGTTCTTGCTGTAGGCTACTCTCTTTCCCCAACCCCCCAATGTCTTTCTCTCCTTCCATCTACCACCTCTATTTCTCTCTCTACACTCTACACAACTACTGTACCCCCCCCCCCCCTCTCTCTCTGAAATCCCTGTTTGTCAGACGTTAATAACTGTTTACTTCCTGCTGAGAGCAATTAGACTAAGCTAGCCTGCTTTACTCCCCTCCTTTCATTCTTCAACTCCAGGAAAGAGGCATATAGAGTCTGAACTGAAGTACATGTTCCGTGGCCTATCTACTGTAGCTACCTAGCGCGCTGAGAACTGGGTTATGGAATAACCGGCTTCAATAACAACAAGCTGAACACACACGCACACAAACACAAACACACGCACGCACGCACACACACACACACACACACACACACACACACACACACACACACACACACACAGGCACACACACACACACACACACACACACACACACACACACACACACACACACACACACACACACACACACACACACACACACACACACACACACACTCCAATGCACCCATAAGCATTATTACAATTACAATAACACAATCTAGTAGGCTCAACAACACAAGCATCGAGCCGTTACAGTACCCTAGTAGACAACATCGTCAGGCAATACAAGATGAAAATACCATATACACAAACAGTAAGACAAACAGCCGAAATAAAACAGTACTAGCAAGAGAGCAAAACTATGCATGGGACAACATTACGCAGCCCAAAGTCCAGAGTTAGGGGATGCTAGTGGGTTGGGAAACAGCTGCATGTAATTGTCCATAATGGAGTCCTTGAAAACTGACTTCGGGGATAAAACAGTCCACTTTTTGTACTGTTGATTTATTTTTTTGCATTTTGTTCCCATCTTTGGCTGCAACTAAAAAAAACAACAACGCATGGGTACCCGAGGCTAGGCAGCAACAGACTGGAATGCTGACAGACCCAATAAGATATTTGTTTTTGGAACAACAGAATATGTTGAGCAGAACAGGTGCTGTAGGCAGCAGTGACACAGGTAGGCGGGGGACAAACCAAGGCAGGTTTAGTTGAGCACAAACCAATGAATATTACAACAGCTGTGTTGAAGAGAGGCCAGTTGACAGAGGAATATAGAATGTAGTGGTGTGTTTAAAAAGGGTCATTTTCACATTGCATACGACGCCTGAGAGCAAGTCTGAGGTTCATTTCCCGAGCCCAGAGGACCGTTGCTGAATGCCACTCCCCAACTCTCTCACCCCGTCAATCCTCACAGTGTAAACTATCAATGAAGGCAGGCCCCTTTTTTTTAGCTGATGTCAATGACATTTTCAGTATGACAATGACATCAGGCATGTACATCTACATCTACTGTATATTTGGGCATAACCCGCACGCCCACAGATGTCCATACTTGGGTATAATCCAGCCGCCTGCCTGCCTGCCACAACTTGAACTTTATTAATTTAGTGGGTCATAATTTTACTTTCAAATCCAATGGAACAGATTGATTTTTCCAATTTCTTTCAAATCTAAGGGAGGGCCCTCAAGGGACATACAGTACTCTCTCTCTCTCTATCTCTCTTTACACCTCTCCAGCATGTGAGAAACAGAATACAGATGGAAGATGAGCTGCTACGTGATTGGACAAGTGACTTGAATTAATTAATTATGCTATTCAAACGGGGTGTCATTGACTTTCTTCATGAGGTTACACGGTTGATATTGGCATGTATTTTCACTCTATTTTAGACTTATTGAGTTGAGTTCCATGTTCCATAAAAAGATGAAAATAAAACAGGAACGATGAATATGTTCAGATGGAATAAATATTGTTTGAATGCCATGAGGAATCGGTCTTGCGTTGAATGAATATGGATGAACAGCCAACTGAATTATTTCCTCGACCCTGTTCAGAAATACTGCATTCACACATCAATACCAACACCAAGCCAAGGTGAGCATAACTGTATTTGAATGAATAAATCCATGCCTTTACACCAAATAAACCTTGTTATAACCGCATATTCAATTTGATTAAAGAAATCGCATTGCATTTATTGGTTCGTACCTTTAAAGGTTTGGCAAAAGCCTTTCTCTGACAATTTCAATCGTGCTACGTTATTATGTTCCAAGGGTGAATGGACACTATTTTGCAAGTGCCTTGTCATAGTTGATAAAAGAAAGCACTCTGAAACACAAATTGTAAATTATTAATGCTAGTCTCATTGGATTTGTTGATCTAACACAGGGGTCTTCAATGTTTTCAGGCCAAGGACCCCTTAGTTGAGGGAGAGGTGAAGCAGGGGTCCCTGCTTCATCTCTCACAACCTTTTTTCATAGATTCCATGTAGTTTCATTGTTTGACAGCACAATCATCAATGTATTTTGGATTCATGTCAATTTGTGTTTTCAGATATTTAACCACTTGAACCGTCAAAACTTAATAAACTTGTCCTTTCACTCTGTAGTCTGCTCTTTTCCCCCTCCAAAGCTCTTTGCCGAAAATAACCGATCTACAAGCTCACAACGTCTTGTGCTTCGAGGCGTTGTGAGCTTGTAGATCTGCTATTTTTGGCTAAAGTTCTCTGAATATGGACCCTAGGGTTCAAGTAGTTAATATAAAAAAGGAGAAAAAAAAGGTTTCTATCACACAAAGATTTGGAGGACCCCCTGTAGTAACTCGGAGGACCCCCTAGGGGTCCCGCCCCTGATCTAACATCTTTGTTTTTCTCACTCACTTGATGTTTGCTCTCCTCTCTCTTCAACCCAGGCTGCTTCTTGTAAGGTCCAAGGTTAGATGTGACATGCTGGGTCTGAGAACGTGCAATGGGCTTGCTGTGACAGTTGACAGTGGCCATATCTCTCCTTCTTTTGTTGCCTTAACTGATTTATACTATTTCGTAAGACAGAGTATAAATATTTCATCGTTGTGTCTGTCTGTCCATCTCTCTCTCTCTCTCCCCTATTCTATCTTTGCTATCTGTTAATGCTTTCACTCTACTGCCTTCTCTCCTCCACAGAGGGCTCTCGCTCTCTCTCTCGCCATCTATTCATCCTTGTCTAGCGCTGCTCCTCCCGTCAAAGTGAATACAAAATCAGACATTCTGATTGACTTCAAATGTAATAAGCAGCCACGTTGACATGAAATGCATAAAAATAATTCCCCCTTTTTTCCAATTAGCTCTGACTTCACAGTGGTTAATTACATTTCTCGCGGTCCAGAAGCAAGATAGAACAAGACTTTTAAGTGTAGATATATATTCCACTTATCTATCCAACAGCAATTTATGACATTTAAAGATGAAACAGGAGAACTGTTAAGGTTCTTTTTTTCTTCTTCTGCCATGCCAAGTGACTATTTCTGCTCATTTAACCCTCGACTATTACTGTCTTTCCCCATGCACTACCAGAGATATTCAAACAGTCTGTAAAATTAATTTCCTACCGGGTTGAGCAGGGGAAGGCCTTACATCAGATTTCATAAGCTTTTCAGATATTAGTGACGCTGTGCCTTTTTTTTCCGGTTCAGTAGTGGCTCCTGAATCGGCATATTGTTACCCATGATTCATTGCGTGCCAGCCACAGCTGAATCAAGCCTATCTAAATGTACAGTATGTAGGTATGTTGTTAACATTATTACAGTAGCATTACATTAAATATGGTTGGGCATTGGTATAATGTCACATTTTAAAATGGTTTAGGCATTGGATTAGAGATGATTACATTAAGGTACTGTGTGGGTTTGGTGAGTTAATCTGGGAGGGCCTGAAACTCAAACTCCCATATTCTGAGCTTTGTAGAAATAAATAATTAAGTTCAAGATTGCATTGATTGAGGTCTTTGACTGAAAATCAAGTGCAACAGTTGATTAAGTCAACAGTTGAAAAACTACAGTGAAACTACAACTAATTAAATGAGCAGTGTTCAAAAGCACTACTGAAACCTCTGAATATGCCACTGTGGACCTTTGTTCCATTTAGCCATTGCAAATTAAGCTATATGGACGTGATTGTCCAATCAAATATGGTGGCTCAGGATCTTGCTGGTACACATGCCTACTACTGGCCACCATAATGACCTTTCATTCAACCTTTGCCAACTTTTGCTACATACTTTTCTTTTCTTTTACTCCCTCCATCCATCCTTAACATGCTCCTGACCCCCTCTCATTTCTCAACCTTCCAGCTCTCACCGCTGCATACTATCAAACCGTAAAGGAAAAGAAGCATCCAGTGAGTTAAGGAGGCCATATGGGGCCCGCTATGACAACCCGTCTCTCTAGCCAGGGGCTTTGATGAAATATAGTTCAAGGGATCAGTCTATATCACCCATATCTCCGTCTCATCTCCCTCTCTTCTTCTCTCTCCTTCTTTTCATCTATAAGTAATGTTACACAGTGAGTCTCATCAATAACCTATGGCACTCCTCTGTGAAAAAGCATTACGCTCATAAATGTTATCATTACCCCAATGTACTGCATAGTACCAGAGGGGTATTGTATATCAGTGTGCAAAATCGATGTGCAGGTATCACTGCACACGTGTGTGTGTGTGTGTGTGTGTGTGTGTGTGTGTGTGTGTGTGTGTGTGTGTGTGTGTGTGTGTGGGTGTGCGCGTGCGCGCAACGTGTGTGTGTGTGTGTGTGTGTGTGTGTGTGTGTGTGTGTGTGTGTGTGTGTGTGTGTGTGTGTGTGTGTGTGTGTGTGTGTGTGTGTGTGTGTGTGTGTGTGTATGGACATAAATAAATTGTTATAATGTGTGTGTAATACTTAGTGTACAGTATATAACTTACAACATAGGGCTGAGTAAACAGTGTTAGTGTGGAATGCATCAGGTACTGTAGGAGATGCAATCCAGTCAGTCCTTCATGCATCTGTATTTATGTATCAGCCATTATAATATGGAATTATCTGAAAAAAAAGGTATAGTGTAAAAATAACAATAAGATAGAAAAAGATAAAAGATAAAACGGATGACAGAACAAGCTATGGAAATTCTAGGCTTCTATATGTAGGAGCACAACCGACTGATTGTTCAGACTGTTGTATCTACCGTAAATTATCTTATAGAAACCTGGGCTTTTATTTATCTCAAGAGTAGCGGGCACCAGGCTTTTATTGGAGGTGTGTATTAGAGAGAAGGCCTATATCCCTATTTCTCAAAAAGATCAGAATGAATAAATCAACATTTTGTGTGAACCAAGTACTGTATGAATTGAACAGTGCAGTTACAGGTGGACACTGGTCATTTTAACTTAAAGTTCAGCTGCAAATAACAAAAAGATGTATCCCAGAATAACATTATTGCTGCTTTAGCAAATGAACAGAACAAATTAAGCAGATGTGTCTAAATGCTGCCCACAGAACAATGGAACAGAACTATTCCAAATTATAAGTCACGACTGTCAAAGCAAAATTTCAATGCAGACAGACAGACAGACAGACAGACAGACAGACAGACAGACAGACAGACAGACAGACAGACAGACAGACCAATAGACAGAAGGAGAGGGAGAGAAGGAGGAGAAGAAAAAAATAGACAGACAATCCTCAAATACTCACTGTTGTGTAGATTTCCTTCACATTGGGTTGTGTTTGTCACGCATTGAATCTTTGGGTCTGCGGGGGTCCCCGGACCGGTGTAATCCACTCTGAAAGTTGTGGCTACATCATATCTAAACTAGCATCTGTTCTGTGTTGTTGTTGTCATGTTGCTAATGCTAACGCACCCGGAAGTAGTTTGTAGTCAGGAGCAGGTCACGCTGCTCACACAGTACCATAGTAAACATCGCCCTCTAGAGGCTTATATTGGAACGACAGCTTGTAACAGCATTTTTCAATTGTGCACCCGGTAATTAAAGATTTTACTGAATACCAGACATTATTAGAGGATTTACGCTATGTTTTGTTACATTTCAATCCATAACCCAGGTTTATAATAATATTATTCATGACTCTGTGACACAACATCATCTGCTGACTCATATGACTCTCTGGAGTCATGTGATCAAGATGGAGAACATTTTCATATTGCATTCCAATTGGCTATGAACGACTTCCAAAATAGCCAACCCGACTTGGGTAGCCAATCCAGCCTGGAGGAGATCTGCGCTCAGAGGAGCGCACTTACTTCCCTTATGTTGGATTAACTTCCTTCTCAATCTTCCACCATCTTTCTGCTTTGTGTCAGAGAATCAAACAAGCAAAACATTATTATTTTACCAGTAAGACGTGCTAAGGGCGAGAACATGGGCGCGTGCACGCATCTGCCTGGGTGACAGCAGATTGCTGGGCGAGCGCTGGCGCTTTAAGTCGGACAAAAAGTGGCCAAAATGTGTCCATATTTTCCCAAATATGGAGACTGACACAATATGTCCATATGGCATTCCCCGATAGGCTATGGGCTATATTGATGATCATAGATCTCCATATATGGGCATAAAAGGGACAAGGACGGAATTAATTTGCAAGTGTGACTATTGATGAAATCAAGGATCTCCATTATGGGCATAATAGGGATTGTATAAATGGTAAATGGTGCATTTATATAGCGCTTTCATCCAAAGCGCTTTACATAGATTGTGCATTACATTCACCCATTCACGCACACATTCATACACCGGTGGCGGAGGAAACCATGCAAGGCACCAACCTACTCACCGGGAGCAATTAGGGGTTCAGAGTCTTGCCCAAGGACTCTTCGACATTAACTCAGGGGGAGCCCGGATTCAAACTGGGAACCCTTCGGGAACCCTTTGTGCTCTAATAACGGTTTCTCTACCCCTGAGCTATGCCGCCCCTGTATGATGTCATTTGCAACATCATTGTGATGTCAGAACAGGTCAACATATCCTTCTGTCACGCACTGTGACACATGCACAGGATCTGGAGGTTTTCATAGTAAATGCGACCTACGGTCATCGTAAAAAATGCTCTTGTTTATATGATAGACACAATTGCAAAAGCGAGGACAACCATCTCAAGCTCAACGCAAGCAAGACTAAGGAGATGGTGGTGGACTTCCGCACCTCCAAGAGAGTCCCCCCGGTGCCAAGCACCATTAACGGTGAGGTGGTTGAGCTCGTGGATAACTACAAATTCCTCGGAGTACACCTGAATAGTTCACTGGACTGGTCGGACAACGCGCAGGCGATTCACAGCAAGGGGAAAAGCAGGCTGTTCCTCCTGAGAAGACTGAGATCGTTTGGGGTGTGCAATAGGATGCTACAGATGTTCTATCAGTCTGTCATGGCAAGTGTCCTCTTTTTTGGCATAACATGCTGGGGTGGCAACAACAGAGCAGGTGACACGTTTAACCTAAACAGACTGGTGAAGAAAGCTGGCTCTGTCGTTGGGTCCTCTCTGCAGGGGGTGGAGGAAGTAACCAGGGTGCGCACTGGGAAGAAGCTAGATTCCATCTTGGAGAACTCCTCCCACCCCCTCCATCTAGAGATCGGTAGGTTCCGTACGGAACCATTGTTTACTTAGATATGGAAGGATGACCTCCCACTTGGGTAATGACGCCCCCTGGCGATCATTCAGAGAAACTACTTCAGCTCCCGTACTAACGTAGGTAGGAAGGGCCTGTCACTCAAACCGGAGTGACCCGCCTCCAGGCTATATAAACCCCCGGAGGCGGAAGTAACATCCTCTTAATACCACTCTCTGCCACATTCAGTGAAACAGAGGGGCATTACGTGGGAGGTCATCCTTCCATATCTAAGTAAACAATGGTTCCGTACGGAACCTACCGTTTACTGTCAATATTCCAGGATGACCTCCCACTTGGGATTCTTAAACTCCCCTCTAAGCCACAACCTACTCTCATACCCCCACACACCCCTCATACGGGTGAGCACAGCCCCAACGGGCGTGACCCATCACCCAGAAGGTCCCAGGCCCACCGGACCTGGGTGTGAAGGCATGAGAAAATAAAGAGAGACCCTGACAGACCGAAGTCCGCCTCATTCAACTAAATGAAAAGGACAAGTCCGCCTTATAAGTAAGACACACTATAAGGAAAACACAGGGTCCCCCCAAAGTACCCCAGGTGGCTACATGCCCACCTGTGGGAGGGGAAGATCCGACTCCTCTATGACGTAGAGGAGGCAACTGCACCCAGAACCGAATGCGCTAGCGAAGAGGATTCGATATCCAGGTGATAGTAGGCTGCAAAGGTAGAAGGCGAAGACCAATTCGCCGAAACACAAATCTCCTGAACGGAGACTCCCTTTGCCAGTGCCCACGAAGTAGCCACACCTCTAGTGCTATGGGCTTTAAGTGCCGCCGGCACTTCCACACCCGCACTAGAGTAAGCCAGCCTAATAGCATCCACAATCCACCTCGAAAGAGTGGGTCTAGACACCGGCTTTCTGACAAGAACATTGCCCATTTCTACAAAGAGCTGAGAAGAAGCTCTAGAACCAGCAGTCCTGTCACAGTAGGCCTTCAATGCCCTGACAGGACAAAGGCAATTCAGCCGCTCATCCTCCGCCGAGACAAACGGAGGAGGATGAAAAGCCAGAAGAACAACAGGCTCCTTAGGAACCACCATGTTCTTAGGAACAAACTTAAGATGAGGCTTGAGCAACACCTTGAGATCATTGTTCATAAACTGCATGCACTCCGCAGACACCGAGAGAGCTTGCAGGTCACCAACTCTTTTAGCCGTGGCCAAAGCCAGCAAAAGAGCCGTCTTGAAACTCAAAAGTTTCAAAGGCATCCCTACAAGCGGCTCAAAGGGAGCCCGACATAGGCCCCCTAGAACCACCTGCAGATCCCAAACTGGGAACAAAGACCTAGTCACCGGCCTCAAACGTTCAACTCCTTGCATGAACTTGATGACCTCCGGGACTTTAGAAGGTGCCTTGCCCGCCACCCCCAGGTGACAGGCATTAATAGCCGCCAAATACCCCCTAAGGGTAGAAAATGCTAGACCACTTCTCAAGCGGTTCTGCATAAATTCCAGAATTTCCTGGGCTGACGCCACATGAGCCACCACAGGTGGAACACGCGACTCACACCAGTCCTCAAAGGCATTCCACCTTCCATCATAAGACGCCCTCGTAGAGGGCGCCTTAGCACTCTGAATGGTATCAACCACTTCAGAAGAAAAACCGGCTGCCAGCAGGTTTAACCTTTCACGTGCCAAACCCACAGGTCTAGGACCTGCAGGCCTTGGTGGAAGATCTCCCCCCTGGCCTGACTCAACAGGTCCCTGCACTGAGGCAGCTGCCAACCCGGTTCGCAAAGGAGAGGGGCGATCGCCGATCTCCACGTGCCCTTGTAGGGAGCCACCAGGAGCATCTCCAGACCGAACCTCCTGACTCTCTCCAGAGTGGGTCGGATTAAGTCGAAGGGGGGAAACGCGTACAGTAGACCTCTCGGCCACGTGTGCGCTAAGGCGTCCAACCCCAAGGGAGGACTGCCCTTCACCGCGAAGAACAACGGACACTTCGTATTCTCCGCTGACGCAAACAGGTCCGCCACTGGCTGACCAAACTTGCGAAAAATCTGGCTCACCACCCTGGGGTGGAGAGACCAATCCTCGTAGCGAGGACCTCCCCTGGACAGGAGATCTGCTCCGCTGTTGAGGAGACCTGGGACGTGTGAGGCCCTGATCGACTTGAGGCGCGACAAGCACCAAACCGTCAATTCTCGAGCCAGATGGTCCAGTGGCAACGACGACAGGCCCCCCTGTTTGTTGACATAAAACATGGCCGTCGTATTGTCTGTCCTGACCAGGACGTGACAATGCAAAATCCAAGGCTCGAAATGCTTGAGCGCCAGGAGTATAGCCATCAACTCCAAATAGTTGATGTGACGACCCCTCATCTCCAGAGGCCAAAGCCCCTGCGCTGTGCGCCCCTCGAAAGTGGCTCCCCATCCACTGAGACTGGCGTCTGTCGTGATCGACTTGTGGGAAACCACCTCGCCAATCGAGACTCCGCTGGTGAGGAACCCCTCCACCAGCCACGGAGACAGGGCGATCGCGCAGGAAGGGGAAACCGTAACCTTCTTGTACTTCAAGGAGGGCGGGATCCCGAGGGATAACATCCATCTTTGAAAAGGTCTCATATGAAACCTGCCCAAACGCAACAGATGTACTGCGGAAGCCATCATTCCCGTCAGTACCATGCAACTCCTGTAAGTGACCTCCTGGCCCACTTGAAAAGAGTCGAGACATTCCCGAAACCTGTCCACCCTCTCCTCTGAGAGACGGGCCGACATGTCGGATGAGTCCAGAAGGACCCCAATGAATGTAAGACGACTTGCTGGAGTCAGCATGCTCTTGCCGTGGTTGACTATGAAACCTAAGGCCTTCAGGTGAGCCAAAACCACTTGTGTGTGACGCGCCACTTCGTGGGCGGAGCTCGCTGAAATCATCCAATCGTCGATGTACGTCGCCAACCTGACGCCCTGCCGTCTCAGCGGGGCGATGGCTGCTTCGGTCACTTTCACGAAAACCCTCGGGCTCAGTGACAGACCGAAAGGGAGTACTGTATACTCGTACAGGCGACCCTCGAAGGCGAACCGAAGGAATTTCCTGTGTGGGGGATAAATCTGGACGTGCTGATAAGCATCCTTCAGATCCACTGAACAGTGGAAATCCCCTTGCCTGACCGACCGTAACATGGTGGGTACTGTTAGCATCCTGAAAACGTACTTCTTCAGGTACACGTTTAGTGCCTTTAGGTCCAGGATGGGACGTAGCCCCCCCCCCTTTTTGGGCACCAGGAAATAACGGCTCCAAAATCCCATGCGGGATTGGGTCCTGTCCAGCTCCACTATAGCACCCTTGCTTAGCAATGAGCTGATCTCTTCTCTCAAAAGACTTGCTTTTAAACCACGTGCTCTGGTATGAATAACCCTGCTCGAAAGCGGGGGTATATCTGCGAACTGTAACCTGTAACCCCTGGTTATCGTTCGAAGTACCCAATGGCTCGGGTTGCATAACTTCCACTGGCGCGCACAGCGTGCTAGCGTGTTTTGAGCGAGAGAAACCCCACCACTGTGCTTCCGTGACGGCGGAGCTTTTTGGCGGCCTGACCGGAAGTGGGGAACCTGCGTATCCGTATCCGGAACGACCGGATGCGGAGCGCAAGGGTTCAATAGGCCGCATGGCGGAAACACCTTCTGGTTGTACCGCTTGACTAGCGGAGCTATTTTGCGGCGGGACCGGAAGTGGGGAACCTGCGTATCCGTATCCGGAACACCCGGATGCGGAGCGCAGGGGTTCAATAGGCCGCAAGGTGGGAACACCTTCCGATTGTACCGCTTGACTAGCGGAGCTCTTTTGCGGCCGGACCGGAAGCGGGGAGCTAGCGAATCCGTATCCGGTGAAACCGGAAGCGTTCGGTTTTGGCTCGATAGAGCGACAGGAAGAGCAAAGCGATTCGACTGATAAACAGACTCGCCCACAACTAAAGCATTCTCCCCTGACAGGAGAGGAACTTTTACGTTTAATACCTGCTCTAAGGCCTTTATGCTTGTCCCTTGACCCGGGCTCATAGTAGGCCGACAGAATTTCTGACTCAAGGTTAAATTCATAGCATCGCTCACGCGAGGGAAAATCCACTCGCGCGCATGAGGAACCATATAATTGTTTGACGTTAACATTACTGGTTGCTGATAAAACCTCTGACTGATTAAAGAGTCCTGACGGGACTCCATCATTCTTACAGGAGGCATGCATAAAGGATTCATATTGTCGACGCGAGGGATATCCCACTCGCGCGCTTGAGGAACCACATAATTGTTTGACATTAACATTACTGGTTTCTGATAAAACCTGTGATTGATTATCGAGTCCTGACAGGACTTCATCATTACTACAGGAGGCATGCACGATGGGGTCGTCTGTGCTAGTGCGAGAGAGTTGGACAGAGACAGACTTTGTTCTTTCAACATGTTTATTGCCGACACAGGAGGCATCAAAATTAACATTTTCATTTCCCCGACACGGGGTACCGAAAAACGCCCTCGTTTGGGGGGAGGGGGACCGAGAGACACCTCGGACCCCCGCCCCAGCACAATTCCCCTCTTCAGAGTGTCATTTGCGCTGTCCCCTACCGCGGCCACCGCGGTATGAAGACTGCTGCCTGCCATCCTTGGACGGGCGGCGCGGCTGAGCGCGCTCGGGAACCACAGCCTTGCTGCGGGGCCTGTCAGGCGCCCTGGCTGCAGAGGCTCCCCTGGAGGAAGACGAGTGCTTCTTAAAAGAAGCAGAGCGGCCCCTTTCCTTGGCGCGGGAGGAGCGGGACGTCCTCCTAGCTTGCTGCGGTTCATCCTGTGGCACTGTGGTGGACTCGACGATGTCCTTAGCCGCCTTGAAGAAGGTAACTCTACCCTGCAGCAGCTCCAAGCCCCCACCCATGAGGGTGGTGGGACTGTTCTCCATGTTTATGAGAGACTTGTACATCTCCCCGCGAGGACCTAGAGGCTTCTCGCCCACGTCCCTCTTGGGCTCGAGGTCGACATAGTCGAGCCAGCGGGCTCTCTCAGACTGGAGGTTGTAGTCCATGGACCTGCCCATCCACTTAACCGCATGCCAATTGACCTTCAGCATGATGTCAAATAGAGTGTTCAGTTCAGCTGTGTGCTCCCCCGTGGGCAGACCTTTGACCAGGTCCTTGGTGGAAGCGAGCAAGAGCTGGATCAGATTTAGGTCCTTAGCGGCCAGAGCAGCGGACCGGTAGGCGTTACGAGCCCTGTCCGACTGCAGCTTGTCCTCCAGGACAGTGAACCCCGGCGGGTTGGTGCCGACGGGGCCAACAAACGGCCCGTTTTTAGCCGTGCCTACATCTTTGTACTGGGGTCTGACGGAACTCAGAAAAGATTGTGCCAACAGGTGGTCCAGGTTAGGGCAGGTGGACATGCCTGCCTCCGCACCGCCCACCAAATCCAACACAGAAAAAGGCAGCTTCCTGGGGTCTTTATGTGTCTTCCATGAGGAATGGAGGGCCTTGGTGAAACCTTTCACCAGCGGCAGCCTGGAGAGGACATACGGGGCGGGAACCGAAGGCTCCTGCCCGGGCATTTCATCATCATCCTCGGCCTCTTCAGAGGGGAGAGGAGGTGGCAACTCCTCTCCAACTCTGGCCAGAGCTCTCATGTAGACTGTGAGATGATCCAACATTTCTGCTGCAGAATCGACGTCCTCTGCTCCCGCTTCACTTGCTTGACTGGCGGGTGGAGGGGCAGTGGTGCCTGAGGAGGCCTGGGAGCTCCCTGCGGCGTCCAGTTGACGTGCTGGAGCCGCAGGGGCATTACCTTTCACAGTGACCGTGAGTCGAGAACCCTCGTCCTCGACGGAGTCCTCCTCCTCCTCGGCCGTGTATCCAGAGTATTCAGAACCAGAACCCTCGCTCTGACAGGAGCTCAGGTCCGACTCTCGCCTGAAGGTCTGGACTGTTTTGGTGATGCTCACGTCGAGGGGGACGTCCCCGACGGTCACATCCAAGCGTTTCTTTTTGGGCACCGCGCCCGAAGGGGAAAAGGCTACCGGAGATTTCGTCTGGATGTTAGCCTTCTTGGTCGCCTTCTTAGCGGCGACTTCACCAGACCCGCCAGCTCCAGTGACAGTGGAGCTAGCTGCGGTCGGTTGCGCGGCAGGCGGTGTCTCATGTAGCACGGCGCCATCTTGACTTGGAATGGCGCGCTGGTTGCCAAGCGGATCTCCGGAAGGCAGCGCCGCACCTTGACCAACGGTGCGGGCCGCCTGGGGAAGGAAAGACTGGGCTGTGGGGTTGAGAGCAGTGGACCCACCTGGTGGAGCGCAGGCCCCGAGGCCTGCCCTGGCTAGGAAGAACCGGTGTATCAGTACATCGTGGTCGTAGGCCACGCAGCAGTCACAGAAAGGTCCTGCTCTCCCCTGAGGACTCAGTGCAGAGAAGGCGTGTGCAACGCCCATGCAGCCGACACAGAGATGGTGAAGATCCTGTCCGTCGATGAGTCCTGGACAGCCTGGACATTGCCTCGGCAGGAAGGCCAGAGGATCCATGGCGAAGCACTGTAGATAGAGTTAACCAGAAGCAGACGAGCTAACAAGCTAACGGCTAAGGCTAGGCCACGCTTGATTCGGGCAGGGCCTGAACAAGCGGTAAGCAGTGTAGCTAACGTTAACAATAGCAGACGAGCTAACAAGCTAACGGCTAATGCTATGCCACGCTTGCTTCGGCGGAGGCCTGAACAAGCAGTAATAATCCTTTGTTATAAAAGGAAATAACCGTCGATTTAGGACGGAACAAGAATAAGTATTCTTAAGTACGGGTTAATTCAACACTCGCCAGTGGGCGACTCCAATGCCACCGCTTTAGGCTAATGCGCGAAGAATAATAATACAAAGGCTGAGTTTCAACTTATCTGAATGTGATATCGCAGAGAGTGAAAAGAGGATGTTACTTCCGCCTCCGGGGGTTTATATAGCCTGGAGGCGGGTCACTCCGGTTTGAGTGACAGGCCCTTCCTACCTACGTTAGTACGGGAGCTGAAGTAGTTTCTCTGAATGATCGCCAGGGGGCGTCATTACCCAAGTGGGAGGTCATCCTGGAATATTGACAGTAAACACCAGTTACTGGAGTAAGAGAGGAAACGACCGCTTTACCTACCCAGTACGGAGATGTGAGAGATTAGGAAAATCTTTTGTACCGGCTGCCCTTAAGCTGTACAACGAGACACATAACGGACGCTTGAAAAGGTCTCCCTTCCTAACTTAGACTTCGGAACCATTGCTGTATTGACTCTAAGGAACAATTGCTGTATTGACTTTGAACTCTAAGGACCTTCCAGGAAGAGTGCTCAGGTGCGCCTTGCGGTGACACGCTTCCTAGTTTCTTCGTTTTTTCGCACTGATTTTTGACACTGCACTATTAGGTTGTTAGTGTTGGTAGTTTCTGAGTATTTTTGCTTTGTTTAACAATGACAGTGAGATACTTGTTTGCACTAACTAGCATTGACTGCTATGGTCTCTTTTGCAAGACACTTTATGTATATATACTTATATATTATTCGCCCCCCTCTATTGATGCACCTTCTCCTTATTGGTACTGTACTGCTCTTGTCTTTGTTTTTGTTTTTTTTCCCTCTTATCTATCTTTCTTACGTCTCTGTAACTTTGTAAATAACTGTATACTGCTGTGCTACTACTGGACAACTAAATTTCCCCCTTGGGATAATAAAGGTATCTATCTGCCAGGTAAAGAATAGCCCTGTCATTGGCCTGTATGTGGAATACACAATTCCACCCTGTAGAATAAAATATATGAAATAGTTTGTGGTTTATAGGTTATGGTTGGGTTAATCGTTTGAAAAGATTATATTTGTACTTTCTATCTGTCTGTCTGTATTTGTGTTCGTGTGTATGTGTGCATGTATGTCAGTGTCTGCAGAGTTGTACATCAAATGAAAGCTCAACTAGGTTCCTTTGTTCGTCTTTGAGTTTAGACTGAGATATCCATCTTAAACTTCAGGGACATAAAACAGATAATACCCCTCAGGCAATTTGGTGTTAATTGAGACTTGTGCTTAGTTGAGAGACACAAAACAATTGTGAAACCATTGTATTGAGGCTGTCTGTTGACTGTTTGTATGTAGGCTATGTCATTCTGGGCATAATGGCTCAATACACTGTATCCTTCTCCTCCTCCTCCTCCTCCTCCTCCTCCTCCTCCTCCTCCTCCTCATCATCATCATCACCATCAAATCATAACACAATGCCATGAAAGATATCTAACTCAATAATGGTGCAATGTTCTGGTAAAGATCAAGGACAATGTGATCATTGTCTCCACCAGGCTGAAAGGCATGGACGAGACTATGTTTTGCACCCTGTCCGTCCGTCCGTGTATCCCTGTGTGTCCGTCTGTCTGCAACCTGTCTGTCTGCAACCAGCTAATCTCCGGTGCCGTTGGCCCGGTCGCTGCCAAACTGTGCACACGCACTTCCTGGATGTCAATTCAGAACATCTGCCCCACATTTTCCACAT
The DNA here is from genome assembly GCF_963921795.1 of Nannobrachium achirus. Lineage (NCBI taxonomy): Eukaryota > Metazoa > Chordata > Actinopteri > Myctophiformes > Myctophidae > Nannobrachium > Nannobrachium achirus. Next base: position 45,316,571 of record NC_137811.1, on the reverse strand, counting down.
GGGGCCTGTTATAGCGCCACCATGAGGTCGATTTGAGCAAAACACGTTCTTTGACAGTACTTCTACAGATTTTATCCAAAAATCACGCAAATCGGTAGACAGTATCTCTATAGTGATGTCATCAACATGGATCTGTCCGATTTTCCATATTCCATTCTGATTGGCTAAGATTGTCTTCCAAAGTTTTGAACAAAATGTCTCAAATCATGAACACAGCGTGCAATTTTGGTGAAATTGTGCACGCACATTCCCACTAGGTCGAGGAACAAATGCCACCCTTTTCACATTGGCCTATTATAGCGCCACCAAGAGGCCAAAATAACCTACCTGAACTGGCGGAGACCTGTGCTCGGAAGAGCACTGCTTCTAGTTTGGCAATGAATCATACAGACCAACAGTGCTACACCTACTATGGTTGCCTTGCTCTTGTTATTACTGGTATCAATTATTCTCAGCTGAGAGTCTGAGTAATGTAGGCTATTGCATCAAACATTCCACTGAGTGTGAAATATTTGCTGAACACTTTTAAGTACCTTATCGTTTAATTAAATTTGATAACAAACCAATCAATTTGATATCACTAATGGGCTTTGCCCTTGGTGAAGGGGGCGATAAAAGGACCTAAGTGCTGATGAGCATAATTCCCTATAGGAGTTATGGCAGTTGACCAATCAGTGCAGGTTACATAAAGCCATATCATATCTTCCAGAGGGTTTAAATATACTAGCTGACACATTAGCATAGCTGAAGTTCTACCATGCTACTGAACTGGCATCATGACTGATCTTACTACTTAAGGCAGATGTTCTCAACCTTTTCAGGCCACGACCACCCAAAATAACCATATTTAACTGCGGACCCCCCACCCTGATAAACATTTGGAATTTAGGAGTTGAGGCATTACATTACACAAGCTAAAAGCTCTACAAGCTCACAGCACCTCGCTTTGTGAGCTTGTAGATCTGCTATTTTCAAAATGTTTGCCTCTTTCTTATATTATTTGACAATTTTGACCAGTTTTTATAGCATAGTTTGTTAATTACTTTTGATGCAGCAATGGTCTTTTTCTTTTCTTCCTAAAAAGTCCTTAAATTGTCACATCACTATCATCTGGGGACCCCCCAAAATCATGTAGGGACAACCCTGGGGGTCCCAACCCACAGATCAGGGATCTCCATATGGGCATACAATGGGCATACATGGGACAAGGACGGAATGTGATGTCACAACGATGTGATGTCACAACAGGACCCCAAATGAAACAAGCCCCAAAAGCTTTCTTGAGGTTAGTCCTTTTAGTTGACTTGTACCAGTACCAACTGTACTGTCATGTCACTTTTAATAAAGTGTTCAATCAATCAAAATGGGGTCATTATCACTTACATGTGTAGGGACTCTGGTGTTCCTAACTCTTAAGTGATAGGCCTATCTACTGGTAAAGGATTTATAGATAACTTATTGTCTGAGGTTTTGACTGAGGTGGATTGCTATGCTTCTGTGCACTTTAATTCTCTGTTTCACTGTATGTGCGTCTTGTTTGATTTGTGTCTTTTTGAGCGGTGCTAACTTCTCCTACATCTGGCTTTGTGTGTATGTCTGTATGTCCGTCCGTCCGTTTGTCCTGCAAAGCCTGGCATTGGCCAAGCTTTGCAGGACATAATGAAATGAACTCACAAAAAGTGCTGTTTGTTGATGTATTTATTTGTATATTGCTAAGCACTGTGGGGGAAAAAAATTAATAAAGTAATAGGCCTACTAAAAAAACTAAGCCAGTTCCTCATTGACAGTAATATTAACCCATTAACTTTTAAAGTATAGATAAAGTGTTATTTTCACTGTAAGTGAATAAACAAGGCTATGGGAGTGGGTTTAACGAATGATCATGCAGCATCCAGTTCCCCTCATATCCAACTAACAGCAGGCGGGCGCTGCGTCAGCTGATCATGACTGCATGCCCTCAGTTGGATAGGCTCGGGTGACGACGAATGCCCGGGTGATAATCTATACAGCTAACACATAACATGATAACTATTGCTACAGTAACACAGGAAAATGTTTTCCGATAGGATTCAATATGGATACTGTTAGGTTAGCAAACCCGGTCAAGCCTCTGGGCTCCCAGCACGCCGCGGCTTCACACATCACAAGATACATACATATCTTATGAAAAATCATCAAATGCAGCCCATTACCCACACGTCTCTGGAAAAACACCTTGAAGCCACCATGCCACTATAGCCAATGTAATTTCCATACGCTTATGCTAATTACCCTGAAATAATCAAGCTAATTTAGAAAGATGCAAATGCGTTTGAGGTGGGTTCATTAGTAAAGGTGCCCTATGCCTGTGTGTGTGTGTGTGTGTGTGTGTGTGTGTGTGTGTGTGTGTGTGTGTGTGTGTGTGTGTGTGTGTGTGTGTGTGCGTGCGTGTGCGTGTGCGTGTGCGTGTGTGAGTGTGCGTGTTGTGGATGGATTCATTAGTGTGGGGACCTAATGGGCATGGAGGGAATAGCTGTGAGGTAGAGCAAAGAAGCAGCATTTATCGGGCAGGTACAAGCTCATTTTATTTAGTAGTCCTGTTCAAATAATGTGATTTACAGGCTTGCTCTGAACACCGCCTCCTCTCCATTTCATCACATAGTAAACATGATTTAACTGTGTTTTACCTATAATATGTTACTGATGCCCCTCCCACTACACTACATGATGTACTGTACACAACATTAAACACTAGTGTATACTTAACAAGGGCCACAAAACTAAAGGGCGGCATAGCTCAGGGTTAGAGAAACCGTCATTAGAGCACAAAGGGTTCCCAGTTCGAATCTGGGCTCCCCCTGAGTTAATGTTGAAGAGTCCTTGAGCAAGACTCTGAACCCCTAGTTGCTCCCGGTGAGCAGGTTGGTGCCTTACATGGTTTCCTCCGCCATCGGTGTATGAATGTGCGTGTGAATGTATGCACAATCTATGTAAAGCGCCTTGGATAAAAGCGCTATATAAATGCACAATATTTACCATTAAATGGTAAATATGGTGCATTTATATAGCGCCCACAGTGCCCACAGTGCTTAAATTTTACTAACACACTACCAGACCGCTTCAAGCCGATAATTAATGTCCTTTTCAAACCTGGACTATTTATTTTGGTAGATTTGTTACATTTACTCCTAGTGTTGTCCAGTATATATACTGTATACAGTTTATTCCCTCAAACGATTCCATTTGCCATGCTCATGATTTCATGTTATAACATCATCAGCCTTTAAAAATAAGGCAAGCAATTATGAAATTGGAACAGTTTTTCTTATTTTCCAAAGGGGAGATCTTTTTTTTGCATAATTCAACACTCCTCATCCATGATAAATTGCTGAGTCCCTTCAGAAGTGATTGGATTTTCATGATTCTGGTTGTATTAACAACTTGTTATTATGGTGCTTCTTTTCTTTACTTTTAGTTAGATTTGTATGCATCATTCATTTCTATTCTATTTTTCTCTTCTTTAAAAAAAAAATCTAAATGTTGCTAAAATGTCAAAACAATGTACTAAATATACATGTAAGTAATGCTATACAGACATCCTCTTACCATCAAAGATTAGTGTTTGAGAGATACAAGTTCTCGCACAGCACAGTGGTGTAGTCTTTATCAGTAGTGAAATTAGTGAAACGTATTTCTGTAGCGCCTAATTAAACACTGTATTGTAATATCCCTATACCCCGCCATACTGAGAGGCTTGTGACTCAAACTACACAGAGACACTTTTTTCTGCAATTATGCTGATTGCAGTAGTGTCGCCTCACATATCAGTCACACGTGCACGCACGCACACTACCTCTCCCTCTCTCTCTCTCTCTCTCCCTCTCTCCCACACGCGCACACACACACACACACACACACACACACACACACACACACACACACACACACACACACACACACACACACACACACACACACACACACACACACACACACACACACACACACACACACACACACACAGAGAGAGAGAGAGTCCCTTTGGGCCAAGCTCCAGCTTCACTGAAGGTTGTAGCAATTAAAACCTTCATCCTCCAGTGTCACAAACATGATGAATTCATGGTAGCGGAGCAGCAAGGCAGAGCACCTAGAACGCACTATGTGTCACATTTATTTTATTCCCTTAGCGGTGAAGCATTCTGACACAGAATTAACTCATTTTTGTATTGAATGTGGAAAGGACAAGTGATGTTATAGTCATGTCATAGATCAATATTCATCATTTATTGTATTGCGGGAGTTTTAGAATATTGTGGTTTGTGACTGTGCCATTCTACTCAGCCTGACTTCTTGTTATCATGCAGTTCAATGTGATGAATGTCGACAACACAATGATGTGTTATGATAGTAACAGTAGATACTGTTTTAGGTTTAGCTCACTAGCAATCTACCTACTGATACGATAATGACTATTCAACCTTGATTACTCCTCAGTCTCTATTAACGTCATGTTTAAATCTTATATAGTCTCCAAATGTAGGCTATAAGACTCCACACAAAAAAAAGTCTATATATCTCAGCTTCAAAGGGAGATCTAGATCTTCAATGATACTATTAAACATTTTTATGTTCAATATATGAGAACTGCATGATATAAAGCAGCAAGAGGTTCTAATAAAAGCCCATACTGTCTCAGAATTCTTAATATCATCAAACACAACAGTGTTTCTGACAGTTTCAAGAATGGTCATCAAGGAATAGCATGCGCTCCAACCGTGACAGTCTCCTGTTGAGAAATGTTTGTTTAAATTGCCTGAAGGCATCGCCTTCTTTCACATCCCGATAGTCTGTTACTCTTGAGAACCATTTTATGGCAAACATCAGAACAAAAGAAGAAAGAACCAAAGGAAAAAGTAGGCTAATACTGAGCTTCAGACTCACTGACTCATTTAAGTGTTCCTTCGATTCATAAACCTTTGTTTTAAGAGAGCACACCTCACAGTGTGTGTGTGTGAGTGTGAGTGTGAGTGTGAGTGTGAGTGAGTGAGTGTGTGTGTGTGTGTGTGTGTGTGTGTGTGTGTGTGTGTGTGTGTGTGTGTGTGTGTGTGTGTGTGTGTGTGTGTGTGTGTGTGTTTTTTCATTTACATGGCATTTCCTCCTAACCATTACTTCAAGTATTAGGGACAGGGAACTATGTGTGAACATAAGCAATATCTCCAAGTGACACCAAACACATCATCATAAACATCATCATAAGATAATACAATAGCACACACTACTTTTACTGTGATTAAAGGCATTTAGGCAAAATGTCAGCACATTAGACACTACTCGCACCTCCATTACTACTACTACGTGACATCATCAGGCACAAGCACGAGTATTAATTGTCAGTATACTATGAAAAGCAGAAGTACGTTCCTACCATAGATGCCGATAATGTTCACAATGTGTTAGACCCACTGATTATACAACACGTAGTCGGGCTCTCAATGGAAAACAGGCTCTCCAACCGTGCATATAACGAGAACTACTGCACTGTCTCTCATCAAGTAAAGAAAACAGCTGCGTTGGTCACGAAAGACAGCAAGCACTCCTCTCTCCCCACACTATGCTAGGCGGCTAGGCTAGCGGTTTTCATGTGACGTTCAGGGACATACAAATTCCTATCGAATATCTTAATTACAATGAAATTAAGTTGACATGTTTTTTTTAAGGGCAACAGTTGTATAATCGCAATATTACACTCGAGGGTCTGCATAAACACGGTTATCCGGCACTTCAGCCCTACCTACGGAACTCGCCTGTCGGCTCGTTCCTGCGGCAAGGCTGTCGTGCCGGATAACCGTGTTATATGCACACCCTCTCGTGTAATATTACTTAAATGTAAAATGTCCTGTATAGTGGAGGGCTTTGCCCCTGAACCATTGTGATGGCTCGATACGATACAATAATCGTATCGTGGAGATTTTAATCTATCGTGAAATTATCCTCCTTCATGCACTGGGATCGATTCGCCTTTTATTTGCAGACCTGAATATCCGGTACCATTTAAACCCTCTATAATTGGTAAATTTACCTTTTTTCACTCTCTACTAAATGTGTCCCAGCATAGCAGAGGGGCAGTCATTTCGGAAAGCACAGCTTTAGACCAGCCCTAAAATTATTATTATTATTATTTATTTATTTTCTAAAATGTGATAAAGCCACAAAAGCATTTCATATCAGGCTACATTTCACTTAATGGCCAGAGCTTAACTCTGCATGTAAATAAGACTTTTTTTGATTAATGTGAAGAGAAACCTCACATTTTGCAGGTTACATTTTATCTAAAAGGCTGAATTTCTCAGATCTAGTATTTCTGCATGGCATAACTCTATAAGCTATATCTACAAAACTGTTGGGTCAATCTTCACAACCAATATATCATTTTGTAGCTATGATTCCCAGCTTTCAAATGAAATGAAAATGAAAACAATTTCAATGACTAGCCCTCAGCTGTGTTCGGTCACAAATATCTTTGGCAAAAGAAGGAAAATTGCACATTTCAGCTTGTACAGAAAGCAACAACCATATACACACACACCTGGTCGAAATATTAATGGCATTATTGTTACTTTCATTGACAGGCTGAAAACTTGATGAAATCCAGATCGGTCCTTTCAGTTTAGAATAAGTCATCAGTCTATTAATGATCCCCCCTAATGCAACCCATCGTTAAACAATCAGTGCTCGTTAAGCCCCTTGTTTGTTAATCAAGCACTTGTTTTTAATTGGGATAGGAGATAATAGACCTCTAGTGTGTGTCTAATTTCGGGGGCTGTCTGTCTGATTGTTTATTGCCTTTCAATTTCCTACAACGCAGCAAACGCAGCCCTAATTGGTTTGTTTGCATTGCCTTGCAGCACCAATGGAGCTTGACTCAGTTGTGAGTTGGTTGCATGCTTCACCCCCCCCCCCCCCCCCCCCCACACACACACACACACACACACACACACACACACACACACACACACACACACACACACACACACACACACACCACCAAACAAAGAGAAGAAGAAAACAAATCCACAAACAAAATGGATTCATGGAATTTCAGTTGCTCTGTTTTTGTAAAATCACCATAACCATAACCATCAACATTTTATTTTATCTTTTCATTGGGACAAACCATCAACATTTTATTTTATCTTTTCATTGGGACAAAATATCTCATGATGTCTTTATTGCCTGGCCTCCCAGCCTCACTGGGCATTCATCTTTCACCTCATGTTTGATAAGAGGATGATTGCATATCATCACAGCAGAAACCTCCTATCTCATCATTCTTCATATTCTAACTGTTTGTGTTTTTTTCGTAGATTAACACCCTACTTGAACATGCTACTGTACAGCGACACACAAAAGCATCAAAAGTAGCAGATTGCTCATCGTTTTGAGCTTGTAGATCTGCTACTTTTGAATTTCAATCCTGAAAAGTAACAGTTTTGGACATATGAGGTTTCCAACCGACAGAGACGATATACTGCTGCTGCAACCCACAGAGATGATCAGCCTCCACAACACTGACATCAAAGGTGCCTCCAATGTATGCTTTAGCCTACACAAGTATAAATCATAAATCCTAAAACAAGGAAGGTTTTAAGAAAATAAATGCTACCCAGCATGTTTGAATGTTAAGTCCCTCTTGCATCCCTTTTCCTTTCCTTTTCTTTTTTTTTTTTCATATCAAAAGGACCTGGAAGGTGCAAGTGCTGACAAATCTCTTGTCAATGAATGCATCAAGCCTGATAAGTCCTGTGTCGATTAGCATATAACCAATAGGCCATTACATGCGTCTTATGCTGTATTTAAAGAGAGGAAAAAATAGTACAGGACAGAGACAAGAATAAGAGACAAGGATATCGTCGTTGTCGGGTAGAAACCTATATGTCCAAAACCGTTCGTTTTGCATTTATCATTTTAAAAATGATTTAAACTAGTGAAAACAGCCGATCTACAAGCACGCCTCGCACCGTGACAACGACGATATATAGGACCGAGAGAGAAGGATAGCGATGGACAAGAGAAAGACAGACAGAGAGAAAGAGAGACGGACCGACGAACACAGAGATACAGAAACTCGGCCTGAAACGCATTCCAGCTATAAAATCTGCTTTATTTCTTTATTTCTTTTGTCCTAGGGACAACGATGCCCAGAATGGCTGAATGGTTATGCGGACATGGTGTTATGGCAGGTATTTCATAGTGTATTGGCCTAAAGCCGCCCGGAGAGCCATGCCAGATGATAAATAACATGGATTTAGTCAATGATGTCTGTCCTTGTCAGTAAAGCCCCTCTTTCTCTCTCTGAGGATTTGATTTTCCAGAGAGGCTCTTAGAGGGAAATTGTCATGTTTTTTATGTCAAAGGCACGCTTTTATCTATTTGTTTTCCAGGGTGCTTAAAGTTGTTTACTGTGCCAGGGGCTCCGGTACAGTGTGTGCCTATATACAGTGTGTGTGTGTGTGTGTGTGTGTGTGTGTGTGTGCGTGCGTGCGTGCGTGCGACCGTGCGTGCGTGCGTGCGTGCGTGCGTGCGTGCGTGCGTGCGTGCGTGCGTGCATGTGTGTGTTGATGAATACAAAATGAAAAAAAAAACACCTAAGCAGGGATGATGCAAGATGAAGTTCTAAATTGGACATCTAAGTGGTGATGTATGGACTCTGGCAAATGTGGCACAAAACTCAGTGCCCTATTTATCTTCGATCACGCAGAGCTGCAATTGATTCCCAGACAAATGTTGACATAAAGTAAGTCAAACGTGCCAGTGACCTTTCTGGGTCTCCGTGCAGCCAGCTTGCCGAGGACAGGCCGGGTACAAATGCTGACAGAGAGTGCGGCGAAAATTATTCCTCCTTGACATTTCGGGGGACCCGGGCCACGGCTTTTTAGAATTCCAGTCCAGCCACCAAAGAAAATGTCACCTTTTTTTATTTACTTGGGGGAATACAGCAATTAAATGTGACTTTAAGGCCAGGACACGAAAGTCTGGTACTGTCCTCTCTCTCCTCTGTCATGGCTGCTCGTCAGCAAACAAACGTGGATGTACAATCTCTATCTCTTTCACTCTCTCTCACACACACACACACACACACACACACACACACACACACACACACACACACACACACACACACACACACACACACACACACACACACACACACACACACACACACACACACACACACACACACACATATGGATATCATGAGCGTGTGCTCTTCGTATGTGTGACATTTTCAATAATGCTGATGTTTGACCCTGTTACGGTAACCTTTTTCACACAGCCAATTTAGTCTCCCCAGGCTTGCTGAATTTACTGCACTGACCTCTGGAGCCATGAAGGTCGGGCCGTAGCACATCACAATGCACGGTCACCTTCCAGTTAGAAGTCATCAGTAAAACATAAAAGTTTCCTGGTGTCTTTAAGGCACACATAGCCTTGCACCATTATGAACTCAACTATGGGTCATGACTTTTGCTGCATTTTTTTCCTTGTCACTCTCTAACATGCACTAACGAGCAAAGTGTGAATAACGTAAAAGAAGGAAGGTTGTGTGAAGGCAAACAGCCTCAGAACATTATTTGATCGTGTCTGAAATTAGTATTTCGAAGGTGATTACAAGAGGAGAACAAGGAGAATGGTACATAGGAAGATGCAACAAAAAACATTTACTCTAATCATGTTTACTGTTGCTGATCATAGTTGTACTGTATCTGCAAGTTCTCAGAAGGGGAGAGAGAACTGAAAATGAGAATTCCTCGCATGCTAGCGTTACAGTATGGCCAATTAGCAAAGCCCAATTAGTGTTTATGAGCATTACTAATGTTCTCCTAAAGCTACAAACAACAGAGAGGCCCTGATCTGTGCAATTAGGAGAACCCAAGTGGAAACTTCTTGTGAACTAGGTTGTTCTGAGTTAACTTGGCTGGAGTGACAATATGCTGTACCATGATACATAGTCACAGATAACCCATGTGGTTCAGTGGGTATGCCAAATGTAATTTCTCTATCTGATCTCCTGGCATTTGCCACTGCATATTAGTCTATCAAATAAAGCAGAAAAGCTGTTAAAAAACAATCTTATAAAAGCAATGGATGCTCACCCATCTATGAGCTTAAGCTCTTGCAGGCTAGCTTGTTGGGCTGGATTTGATACAAACAAAATATTCTCTTTGTGGGACAAGAAGTAATTTCATAGATACCTTATGAAGTAGAAATAACCATGAATCAGATTTACCCTGTTTGGACAGATGGAAAGATTAGGTTTAGATTTATTTTCAGCTCCAAGGGAATTAATCACTAGTGATTGCATAAACTGGCTCACAGAATGTAGAACATACCGTATGGTCATACCACAATCCATTTGACACTGGCGTATTTAGAGGAATCCCTGCACCATGTTACATCCAAGACAACTTTACTGTTTCACTTTTCCTAGTTAATTGTGTGGAGGTGACCGAGTTCAATCATCAAACCCAGTGGAATCGTGATTTGATGTAAAAACGTATAATTATATGCAAGAAACACGCAGATCAAAAATAACTGATGCAACATGTTAAATTGGACGGGAAATGTCTCTCTGAAGCACAAGGGATCTCCAGCTCCCTACACACACACACACACACACACACACACACACACACACACACACACACACACACACACACACACACACACACACACACACACACACACACACACACACACGCGCGCGCGCATGCACACCGCCACCCCCTCTCTGTAATTAGTGCACTTCCAGTCTTTCCAGTGATGTTTGCCAGTGTACACCAGCAGAGAGAAGGAGAGGGGCGGTGGGTGTTGGGGCTGAGGGGAGGGAGGATGTCCTCTGTGGCTGTTAATAGTTCTCATCTCTCCCATGGACCTTCCTTTAATTGCTCCACTCTGCCTGCAGGTCATGATTACTCTGATCAAGTGCAATGCTGTTTTTCTCCAAATCCTTTCTCATGTCTCTCCTCAAGAAGGGAACCGCACTTTATTTTTTAAATTTTATTTCCAACACACATTTGCTTTCATCTGCAGCGGGATCGGTTCTCGAGTATTTGAAAGAACAAGCGAGCGCTCTTAACCGCAAGTAAGTAATGTTCAGAAAGAACCCGGCAAAATCTATTGGCATTAATGATAAGTAGTTTTCTGCCTAGTAAAATTGAGTTCTGTTCCACAGGACCTCGCAGGTAATAACTGGGCTCTGCCAACTGGCTTGTGATTAATCTGCTAGTGTAACTTTGTTTTTCACTTCTGCCTTTTTCATGAATATCATTGAGCTGAAATAAACAACAGCTCACAGGTTTTTCAGGAAGAACCGTGGGACTAAACATCTTCCCAACAATTCTGACCATCTGTATGTTTTATATTGCACTCTAAAGCCTTCAGGGATGTTCATACTGTACATGCATGTCATGAATATCCTTCTGCTTGTAAGTCGTTTTGTGTGCTTACATGAGCAAACAAGCAACTAAATGTATTGAATCCTGAAATGAATAATTGAAACAATGCAGTTATACTTCTCTTGGATGATTTTACCTAAAGCAACACCTATCATGCACTTACATCTTGAAAAGAAAAGGCTCCATGTAAAAGCAAGCGTTCCACATTGAGAAGGTTTCTCTCAAGAAGAAAAATCACACCCGTGTGAACTGAGCGGTGGTCGTGGAGGCTGCGCAACAGCACTACTGGGTGGGTGGGGTTAGTGTGTGTGTGTGTGTGTGTGTGTGTGTGTGTGTGTGTGTGTGTGTGTGTGTGTGTGTGTGTGAGTGAGTGAGTGAGTGAGTGAGTGAGTGAGTGAGTGAGTGAGTGAGTGAGTGAGTGAGAGGGTGTGTGCGTGTGTGCGTGTGTGCGTGCATGCGTGTGCGTGCATGCGTGTGCGTGTGCAGGTGTGTGTGTGTATTGCAGTTGATGCTCAGGCTAGACTCAACAGGCTAGACTCAACAGCACCCTCTTTGGTCACTTAGTGGAACTCAGGCTACATACAGGCTACAGACCCACACGGTCAGAGAACACGGAGACACACATACACACACGGCCATGCTAAGGAGCGGTCTAACCACCGCTCAAAAAGATGACAAGGGAGTTTGAAGAAAATAAAGAGAAGTAGGGACTTAGTATAGGCTATGTTCTTGTCCTCTAAAATGTTCTATTTAGACAAATATCAGATATTGAATCTGTCTTCCATCTGAATATAGGACATTTAGGATCACTGTTATCTCAAAGGTGGATGTGTCATATCACAAGAGGCTCTATCAGATGGTATCTGACATTTTACCAAAAGTGTCACCTTTACAAATGAGATGTAGGAATTTGTTAGGGAAAACAGTAGTTTACAAATGAGATGTAGGAATTTGTTAGGGAAAACAGTAGTGGGTAACAGTAGTAAAAAAAAAAAAGCATCCTTTGATATTATAGCAAACATTAAAGTAACAATACAGTCATATTTCATTTACAAATTCAACCAAAAACAGAATCACAACTAAACATCTTAGCCTTTATGGGTTTGCTGTTGGTAGTCATAGTCCATCCATCAGAGTATTGACTCAAGCATACAATCTAGTATGCGGTACTACAGTAGTGAGGTAAACAAACGGATCTGCAAATATGGAGAAGCTTAGATCTCGATTCCATTCCCTCAATATTCTCTAATTCAAAAGGTCTCACTGGTATGGTTTTGAATACAGATTGACGTGAGCAAACATTCATATAAACCTCATACTATCTCCCGGGTCTAACATATAACTGGACGTCATTTACCATTGGATTAAGGGAACTCTGACAGAGATTACAGCACATACTCAATAATTGCTCTTTGGCGTGTTCATCTGGTTTGACTATACTGTGTTGACTTAGAGGCATTGACCAGAGAGGCTGGTTCTTTGGCGCAGGATAGGATGTACTCACAATGATGGGGGTCTAATAGAATCCACTGTAGTACCTTTGCCACCTGTCAAACCGTTTCTCTGCAGTGTTGACATTACATCAAATAGTTGAATCAGAAAACCAAGATAATCTAAAAAGATAATCCAATAATATAGGAAAAGGAAGGGAAAATGTGACCAAGGGGTTGGTTGTTCTTTTGTGGTTCGTTCCCATCCATCCATCCATCCATCCATCCATCTTAAAAATCTTCAAGAAACCTTGATGGAGTACTTCTTTCGAGAGCCTGCTAACCACTTAAACCCATATACTTGTTCACGGTCTATACTTAGTCCCCTCCTTTTTTCGCTCAATACCAGATCTCTTATCATTGTCAGTATCATGGTCAGTATGATTCATGGTTAGTATCATGTCAGAATGGCATCATGGTCAGTATCATGGTAAGTATCATGGTCAGTATCATGGTCAGTATCATGGTTAGTGTCATGGTCAGTATCATGGTTAGTACCAGTAAGACTCCCTAATCGGGAGATAAGCGACCGTCAGCTTTTAGGGCAAAATGTGTAGGAGCAGTGTCCAAAAATGTGTTTGAAAAAATCGGCCTGATGGTGGCGCTATATGGGACAGATCCATGTTGATGAGATGAGTGTAGACATACTGTATAGCGATTTGTGTGATATTAGGGCAAAATCTGTAGGAGCAGTGTCCAAAAATGTGTTTGAAAAAATGGGCCTGATGGTGGCGCTATATGGGACAGATCCATGTTGATGACATGAGTGTAGACATAGTGTGTACCGAGTTGCGTGATTTTAGGGCAAAGTATCATGGCCAGTATCATGGTCAGTATCATATCAGTATCATGGTTAGTGTCATGGTCAGTATCATGGTCAGTATCATGGCCAGTATCATGTCAGTATCATGGTCAGTATCACGTCAGTATCATCTATCATGGTCAGTATCATGTCAATATCATGGTCAGTATCATGGTCAGTATCATGTCAGTATCATGTCAGTATCATGGTCAGTATCACATCAGTATCATGGTCAGTATCATGGTAAGTATCATGGTCAGTATCATGGTCAGTATCATTAGTATCATGGTTAGTATCATGGTCAGTATCATGGTCAGTATCATGTCAGTATCATGGTCAGTATCATGGTCAGTATCAAGGTTAGTATCATGGTCAGTAATGTATCACAACCGTTGCCCCCATCCATGCCAAATTTTGCACACACACTCCTTACCTGCCAAACTACAACCTCCAAGGACCCCCCGAGCTCCAGGGACCCCCAGGTCCCTGGGGGACCCCCAGGTGTAAAAAATGACCAAATGTGCAAAAATGACCACCCCAACGGGGCTGCTCACGGGGAATTCCTGGGGACCACCCACTCCTGGTGCTCCAGAACGGATGCAAAAGTGGTGGCGCCCCCACTGCAGCTCACATAAAATGCCGTAACTCGGGCTAGGAGCGTCCGGGAGAGCCGGGGCCGGTACCTATTCGTCCACCAAGGCAACGCGGAGACCCCACCCCTCATTTCTCACATGGCCCTCTTCTAGCGCCACCTTCAGGCCGATTTTTAAAACACATTTTTGGACACTGCTCCTACAGTTTTTGCCCTAAAATCACACAAATCGCTACACAGTATGTCTACACTCATCCCATCAACATGAATCTGTCCCATATAGCGCCACCTTCAGGCCGATTTTTAAAAACACATTTTTGGACACTGCTCCTACAGATTTTGCCCTAAAATCACGAAAATCACCACACAGTATGTCTACACTCATGTCATCAACGTGGATCAGGAAGATTTTGGAAAAACACATTTTTGCCCTATTTGTGGCAATAATCTCCCGATTAGGGAGTCTTACTGGTGTATCATGTCCCATGGGCATGCATGGTTGCTTGTCTTAAAATGAAGTTGTGGTCTGGAACATGTCTATGTTATGTACAGTGAGGAGAAAAAATATATATTGTAATTTAGACCAGCTCTGACCTGGTCTTAAATCCAGTGCAGTGTTTACCTGCTATTTAAAGAATATATTAGATAGTAAAATGACAGTACGTGTAGGTCCACAATGCACGCACACTGCTTGCAATCAAAATCCATCCGTATTCAACACAACACTTACATTCAAGATGGTAGACAACATTGCTGAGAGACTGAGCATTGAGGCTGGACAAATAATTAATGACCTGGGCTATATTAGCCTATCCATATATTGCATCAGGCGAGTGCCCGTTGGCATAAGCCAATTTCACGAGCTAGGCACCAAAAAACGTAAATTGTTTTCATGGTCAGAAAACGGGATATTTTTTCCAGCACATCTTTGAAGAAATGTGTTAACCCATGCCCTTCTGGCTTCCTTTATCTGTCTCTGCGCAATGGACTGTAGGCTACAGCAGTAACAGGTGATGAATATCCATTTCAGAGCATGCCTCACAGTGATTTGGACACCAAATCCCGATGCAAGTGTGCAAGTCGGGAGTCCTGACACAAGTGCGCCCTGCATCCTGCGGCGTGGGCCAAAGATCATCTAAATAGAGCCTTTGGCCTGACGGAGATAATTATTCTGCCACAGAACAGGTTGTTTCAAAATTCTAATGACAACATACTAACAATGGCTTTATTATTTGCTTGGCTGAATAACAAGCAATGTTACCATTAGCCCCCAGTCAGTTGCCTCTGATTTAACTCAGCATTGTGGTTAGAGGGATAAAGCACACATTTACATCCAATTTTCTTGCGCTATGCAGTATAAAAGCCAGTGGGCAGGCCTTTCAAAAACAGAGGATTCTGTAATGGTTGCATAGCTGTTGAAACAATTGGTTACGCAACATCTGAAAGACAGAAATGAAACTCAAGGAGTGATGTGTGCTTCCTCCAACAACACACAGCAGGCAAAGAGGATGTCACTTTAACACTTTTACACAAATGCTAGCAATATCTCCATACATACAGCACTGTTCTGCAGGTGCATTTTGTATTTAAACATGCTTTGTGAGAAAGAAGAATGTGGCTTATGTTTTTGCATGCCCTATATGTAATCACTTGTATTATATTATATTGTATTACCATATCTGTGTGGCTGGTTCAGATAGGGATCTCCATGTATGGGCATACAATATATTGTATGATGTGATGTCATGGGAACCCTGGTGTCATAAATATTAAGCATAGGAAGAAGGGAAGTCCGCACACTGATTCTGTAGCTCCAGCGACAATTTTATTATGTAGAAACAACGTTTCGACCCTAGTGGGTCTTCTTCAGGTCCTGAAGAGAGACCTGAAGAAGACCCACTAGGGTCGAAACGTTGTTTCTACATAACCAGTAAGACTCCCTAATCGGGAGATAAGCGACCGTTGGTCGCTTATCTCCACAAATATCACAACCTCCACCTCTCACGTCATACGGGTAGCCATAGTTACACCTGGAATGTTGAATCTCCATATATGGAGATAACCTACGCATCACACAAAGTCTGACCTCACCAGCCCATACTTGGGCATGGACGACTTATATCTCCATATACGGAGATGGCCATATATGGAGATACGATGACATCACAGAGTCCACAGCTGATGATGTGGCGTGATGTCATACAATAAACAAACAAGCCCTATATACTGATGCGATACGATGACATCACAGAGTCCACAGCTGATGATGTGGCGTGATGTCATACAATAAACAAACAAGCCCTATATACTGATGCGGAGATATGAGCAGGGCAAAGGTGTGACGTGTGACGTGTGACCGACCGACCGACCGACCGACGGACGGACGGACGGCCGGTGGAGGTTTTCATAGTAAACTGCTCCCTGACGGTCGCAACTACTACTAACCAGTAAGACTCCCTAATCGGGAGATAAGCGACCGTTGGTCGCTTATCTCCACAAATAGGCCAAAAAATTTGTTTTACCAATTATCAAGACATACGGGCAGTTGACAGTTTGCCATGGTTACTCATTGAAGTTGAATCTCCATATATGGAGATAACCTACGCATCACACTAAGTCTGACCTCACCAGCCCATATTTGGGCATGAGCAACTTATGTCTCCATATATGGAGATATGATGACATCACACAGTCCTCAGCCGATGATGTGGCGTGATGTCATACAATACACAAACGAGCCCTACAGTATAAAGGGGCAATTCTTGCCAGGAAAGAAGCATTTCTTCGACTCAGACCTTATCGCCAGGGTTGGCTTATAGCAGCTGTCGGTAGGACCATATATGGATTCTGTTAGTGTGGATCTCCTAACAGGGCATCATCTGGGATACAATCCCTTTTATGCCCATATATGGAGATCCCTAACAGAATCCCTTTCATGCCCAAATATGGAGATCCCTAACAGAATCCCTTTTATGCCCATATATGGAGATCCCTAACAGCATCCCTTTTATGCCCATATATGGAGATCACTAACAGCTAACAGAATCCCTTTTATGCCCATATATGGAGATCCCTAACAGAATCCCTTTTATGCCCATATATGGAGATCCCTAACAGAATCCCTTTTATGCCCATATATGGAGATCCCTAACAGAATCCCTTTTATGCCCATATATGGAGATCCCTAACAGAATCCCTTTTATGCCCATATATGGAGATCCCTAACAGAATCCCTTTTATGCCCATATATGGAGATCCCTAACAGAATCCCTTTATGCCCATATATTATGGAGAAATCCCTGCTCTGAGTATCTGACATCAGTGTGATGTCACCTGTTTATGCCCATATATGGAGATCCCTGCTCTGCGTATCTGGTTGCTATGGTAAACAGTTGGTTGCTAGGGTAAAAAAAACATGGTTGCTATGGTAAACAGTTGGTTGCTAGGGTAAACAGTTGGTTGCTAGGGTAAAACCATGGTTGCTAAGGTGGTTGCTAACGTACACTAACAAACCAGCAACAACAGACTGTTGCCACAGCAACGTACACAAAGGTTTGTGTACACATGTGGTGTGATGTCATACTGATGCGGAGATATGAGCAGGGCAAAGGTGTGACGTGTGACGTGTGACCGACCGACCGACCGACGGACGGCCGGTGGAGGTTTTCATAGTAAACTGCTCCCTGACGGTCGCAATCATTAAAAACTGTGTACAAACCAGTAAGACTCCCTAATCGGGATCCACAAATATCACAACCTCCACCTCTCACGTCATACGGGTAGCCATAGTTACACCTGGAATGTTGAATCTCCATATATGGAGATAACCTACGCATCACACAAAGTCTGACCTCACCAGCCCATACTTGGGCATGGACGACTTATATCTCCATATACGGAGATGGCCATATATGGAGATACGATGACATCACAGAGTCCACAGCTGATGATGTGGCGTGATGTCATACAATACACAAACAAGCCCTATATAAAGGGGCAATTCTCACCAGGGAAGAGAGCATTGCCTGGAATGTTGAATCTCCATATATGGAGATAACCTACGCATCACACAAAGTCTGACCTCACCAGCCCATACTTGGGCATGGACGACTTATATCTCCATATACGGAGATGGCCATATATGGAGATACGATGACATCACAGAGTCCACAGCTGATGATGTGGCGTGATGTCATACAATAAACAAACAAGCCCTATATACTGATGCGATACGATGACATCACAGAGTCCACAGCTGATGATGTGGCGTGATGTCATACAATAAACAAACAAGCCCTATATACTGATGCGGAGATATGAGCAGGGCAAAGGTGTGACGTGTGACGTGTGACCGACCGACCGACCGACCGACGGACGGACGGACGGACGGCCGGTGGAGGTTTTCATAGTAAACTGCTCCCTGACGGTCGCAATAAAATTGTCGCTGCCTGGAGCTACAGAATCAGTGTGCGGACTTCCCTTCTTCCTATGGTGTGTATTTTTGGTTCAGCAC
>NC_137811.1:45290239-45292739 GCF_963921795.1 Nannobrachium achirus | reverse complement strand
ATATGTCTCCCTCGCTCATTATATAGCTCCCGCTCACAGTCTTTGATGTTGCCATTTCCCTGTGACTTCGCAAGTGTTTGAACTCCAGCTGAACTCAATTTCCCCTCAAGACGGCTTCGGAGGTGATGGAAAAAGCAACAACTCTGTATGCTGTATTCCAGGACAGTGTCATGCACATGTTCTATCTGATGCTACTAATGCCTTGTGATATGTTCAGACCTGAACGACAGTGGAGGCAAGTTCCTGCTCCTCGGATATAGTCAACGACTTGCATCTAGGCCTGTGTGTGTGTGTGTGTGTGTGTGTGTGTGTGTGTGTGTGTGTGTGTGTGTGTGTGTGTGTGTGTGTGTGTGTGTGTGTGTGTGTGTGTACTTTCTGTAAGTGTGTGAGAGGGACAGAAATAATGCATAGAGATGCACACTGCATGGGCCAAAAGTGAGCCATGCTCCAAAGCTTAAAGATGTACTGTATTGGGTTCCTTTACAGCGTAAAGTAACGTTTATTTACGGCATCATTGGCCATGACGTTCCAAGCCTACAGGCTCTTCATCAGACGGATGTGGATGTGCGTGCGTGCATGCTTAATTGTTTGTTTCAGAATAATCAATCAAGTAAACTCACCAACATACACTTGCTACTAAAATGGAGCCAGTAATAATGAAATAAGTGTTTCATTACCCCCATGTTTACATCCCTTCCACACTTCACTCTCCTCTCTGTCAGTAACTTATCTTCCATACAGATGCCACTTAATAGTCCTATGTTCAATATGGCCTTTAATTGACACATGGCGAGGGCATTATGGGTCACGCACACGCACACGCACGCACAACACACACACACACACACACACACACACACACACACACACACACACACACACACACACACACACACACACACACACACACACACAGGGATGGTGCATCTGCTCTCTAATTAAGATGAGAGGGGCCCCACAGACATGGCATGAATCAGAGATTGGGCATAAACACGTTCATAAGTACACACACGCACGCACGCACGCGCACACACACACACACACACACACACACACCACACACACACACACACACACACACACACACACACACACCACACACACACACACACACACACACACACACACACACACACACTGAGAACAGTTGATTATCCACAGGGTTGGTGCCTGCCTCCTGCTGTCAGTCTCAGAAAGAAATTGAAAGAAAGAAAGAAAGAAAAGAAAGAAAGAAAGATAGAAAGAAAGAAAGAAAGAGGGGCGCCCACTGGCCTAGTGGTCCAGGCGTATACCAAATGGGCGTAGCCGGTTCGAGTCCTGATCCCGACGACCTTTGCTGCGCGTCAATCCCCTTCTCTCACACCCCGTTTCCTGTCTATATCTTAACTGTGTGCTATCAATAAAGGCAGGAAAAAAAGAAAACAATATATATATACAGTACTGTACAGTATATATATTAGAAAGAAGGAAAGAAAGAAAGCATGGGATGCATATGCTACTGTATGTGCAGTTACCTTCTTGTCTTTCTTTGATTCTTTCTTTCTCTTTTTGGAGACAATCAAAACGATAAATAATTTCACCCACTGTTTTACACCTGTAAACCTGTGATGTGACCATAAAGATGATTCTTGTTCTGAAAGAAACAAACAAAGAAAAAAGGGTAGGAAGGTGGACCATTATGCATTGATTTGTCAGCCACAGTGCCGGCCAGGTTGTGTGTCTCCAGGATCACATGGCCAGTGTGAAGCGTTCAGCCCACAGGTGCACCTGTACAACTCAGTGTAAGCCGGGGATGTACCATGTACCAGTGATGTAACATCAGGACAGATTATACAAACAGTGGAATGACACTTATACCATGCAAGCTGCCGCTATCACAGCACCACCACCACCAAGCAATCACTGCACCAGAGAGTCGGTGTGTTCCGTCAATAGAAAACAACAATGATGCACAATCACCAATACATGACTGGAGAGAGGTGAACGTCAAAGATCACAGACGCAGTGGTGGAAAAAGTATAAATTTTTTACTTGAGTAAAAGTATCAATACTGCAATGTAGAAATACTCTGTTACAAGTAAAATTCCAGAATTCAGAATGTACTGAGTAAAAGTACAAAAGTATTGGCATCAAAATGTATTTATAGTACCAAAAGTAAAAGTACAAAATGTTTGACAATAGCGGATCTACAAGCTCACAACGTGTCGCGATGCGACACGTTGTGAGCTTGTAGATCGGCTATTTTCAAATAGCCACGGTATAGAATAGGGCTAAAGTGCATTAATGTATTTTTTATAATATAATCATTTATATCTGCAAAGTAACTAGTAACTAAAGTTTTCAAATAATTGTAGAGGCGTAAAAGTACAATATTTGGATCCGAGATGTAGTGGAGTAGAAGTAAAAGTATTGGAAATACTTAAGTACAGTACTTAAGTAAATGTACTTAATTACTTTACACCACTGCTCAGACGCAGAGAGAAGGCATTAAAGAAGCACA
>NC_137811.1:45272739-45285239 GCF_963921795.1 Nannobrachium achirus | reverse complement strand
ACAGTATAGGCATACTTGTATTATAATTGGCCTTAAATGATCCTCATTCACTGTTTATTTTGTACATCACATCCACCAACACATTCTCACTACCAGAGACGAGATGAGAGTTACCAACGTAACCCGGACTCATTAAACTCCTGAGGTTCAATTTACTGGTGAATATCGCTGTGCGATGATTTGACGAGAGTTAACGTAACTGGGACTCAATGAGCTGGAGCCCATCCCATGCCTGGCCTATTAAGAAAAAAATTGCCCAAGTCTGGCCCCAATCAACGGGTCGGTCCGTCAGGGCCCATTGGGCCTGCAGACCTCTATTGTGCACGTGTAGTGTATGTATGCACTCACCATGAGACCCAGACTACTTTCCTGAAGTGAGTGACACCCTCAGCCACAACACCAGAGGAAGCAACCACGATCTGGTGCCCCCCAAATTTAGAACAAACATGGGAAAATTCTCATTCCACTACTCTGCCCAGGGCCAGCGCCACAAGGGGGTGAGAGGGCCCGCCCCCTCAGTCAAGTGATTTCTTTTAATTATTATTACGATAATATCAATAATAAAATATACAACTCCCTTGTGTGCTGGATTGGTTTCCTAGTGATATTACAATAGCTACAGTAGCAAGGTTTTTAGTATAAAGGACAGTCTGTTACGCAAATACATAAGCTACTATTGGTTGTCTGCTGAGCTCCCTCCTCCCATTCATTATTACGTTGGTCTCATAGGTTCAAAGGCTCCTGTGCTCTGGTGAAGGATCAAGCCAGTCCAGATTAGTCTGTGTTTTAAACAAACAAAAACGTCTACTGTGTGAGCACTCTTTTTGACAAGTCAGTCTGAGCTATTTGTCAATAGGCTACATAAATGTTTTTAACTGCCAGCTAATAAATAAATACGAATTCTGGAATTTTCAGTGAGGAGCTCCTGGTCGGACAGATCTACAGGATTACGGGGTAAATGCACCATTTATGCTGCACGTGCTTGAACACAGAGGAAGAACATATATTTATAGATACTATAAGCTGTTGGACATTGGTTGGTGTAAACAGAGTACCTGTGGGTGTCAGGAAGGGAGGAACAGCTCCCTCTTCTCCTTGTCCTGGGCCAATAAACATGTATCATCCTGGTCCCTGGCGTGACCTTCTGCTCCATCAACCACTGCACCTGACTACAGATACAGATATGAGAGAATCAGTCCACAAGTCACACATCGTATCACCTTTGACAGTTTCCGTACTTACGAGCAACACTCACTGCTAGTTGATGTGTACAGGTACTGATACGTGGCGCCGGCAATCCGGCCAGCATTTTCATTATCCCTTGTTGACAGAAAGACCGCCTGGATCCTATGCTCCCGGAGGGCAGCCACCGATGAGAGAGGGCAAGCTCTTCTGGCGTACCCGACCCGGGGGACGCAACCGCACGGGGGGACAGAGTGCCGGCAACCTCAATAAAACTAACGTGGTGACGCTCCCCCCCCCCCCCCGCGCAGGGATGCGACCTCGTGGGAGGACGGAGCGGTGGTCCCACGGTGGGGTCCCCGGGTCCGGGACGCCAGAAGAGATTGCTCTTGCTGCCACCGATTCTAGGAGCAGGTGGGGCTCACTCTTGCTGAGGACCAGCTGCACTGGGGGTCTCCTCAGGACCAGCACCTTCACCTCACCGCTCACCCTTTCAGGCAACTTCACCTTGGATGCCTGGGATGATGCTTGCACGGTCTACTGTACAGTATACACCAGACCAAAAGCCATTCTACAAAGAGTCAGAGAACACACTAGTGAAACAATAATGAATAATGCATTTGTAATCAAGCTTTAATGTAAAACAATATTATGTAGGACATAACAAGGTCATAAATAGTTGTGTATTGTAAAAGTGAGGCAAAGAAAGAAATAACTTGTGTTTTGCAGGAATATTATATGAAATAAATGTAATGTTGAATTCAGCAACTTTTTACTGTTTTTAGATCACAAATGGCCATAATACACTGTATTAGACCACTGCTGTCTAGTAATAAACTATGACATTGATCAGAAAGTGATTAAATCTATCTGGTGTAGGAATGTTGGAATGCATTTACATACAGGCGAAACTAAAATGCCTAAAACTAAAACTTAAACCTCTGTAGTGATTAAATAACATCTAAATCACGCTGTGTTCTGGTAACAAATCTAATCTTACAAATGTGAGGATAGGATTGTAAAATGAGACCGTGAGAGGGAGTGATGGAAGGATCAATGGAGAAAGCGTGTGGGAGAGAATTGGAGATAAAACAAATACAAAATTAAAACAAGAGAAAGAGATAGTGTAAGAATGGTGGGATTAGCGCTTCCTTGTCTTTTGCAGCCTCATCACAAACAAGTAAGCTGATCGTCACCAGAAAGTCAGGCAATTAATATTCAAGGAATTAGTTGTGTTTGTGAAATCGAGGCAGAGGAGATTTAGACTCTTTCTCCCCTGCTGCACCAGGGCCCATTTCTTGTGAGCTTAGGGTATAAACAGCTTGAAATCACTTTGACAGCATGCATTTGCTCTATCTCATGGCATGGAGACGCGCACACAGCCACACACGCGCACGCACGCACGCAAGCACGCACGCACACAATGTGTGACACACATACCACAGGGGATTTTAATTTCAACCTGTGAAATTGTAATTGCCTCCGCTGTAAGAAGCAAAGGATTGTGGGAAAGAAGAGTGTAAAACTCCTGCGTATCACTTCCTTCACTGACATTTTCTTTGTGCCTTCCACTTATTTTCTCTTAACTTGTGTTCCATCTGCCTCTCGCTCTCTCTCCCCTTTATGTCTGCACCTACTGTATACACTTTTTTCCCCCATTTCTCTCTTGCTCTCTCCATCCCCGTCACCACCATCTCTCCCCGTCTCACCCTCACTGTGGTGTTAAGAGCTGTCTGTGTCGCTGCGAGAGAGAGAGAGAGAGACAGGAGGGCTAGAGAGGATACATTAACTGGAGGAGCTGTCAAAGAAAGAAAAAAGAGAGGAAGCCAGAAAGCGAGATGAGAAAATCAGACCGGGAGACCAAAAGATGAAGAGAGAGCAAAAGAGAGAAAGAGATGCATAGAGAGAGAAAGAGAGCATATTACCAGAGGGTGAAAACCACATGACACAAATAATAGGTTGGAAATGTCTTCAGGGCATTTTTCCAAGTGTTTATTATTTTTATTTTTATTATTTTTTACTTTTTTTGGACGTCACTCCCTCGCTGTGAGTTTGCCCTTTAGATGACTTCTCAACTCTCTCTCTCTCTCTGTGTGTGTGTGTGTGTGTGTGTGTGTGTGTGTGTGTGTGTGTGTGTGTGTGTGTGTGTGTGTGTGTGTGTGTGTGTGTGTGTGTGTACGTGCGTGGGTAAGGTACTGCATGCGTGCGTACATGCGTGTGTGTTGTGCTCTATGTAGCAGTAGAAGACACTAGCTGGCACACCAAAGCAAGCCCACTTTGAAAAGGATTTCCTCCAAACCAAGGAGCTATTGTCTTGCGTGTGTGTGTGTGTGTGTGTGTGTGTGTGTGTGTGTGTGTGTGTGTGTGTGTGTGTGTGTGTGTGTGTGTGTGTGTGTGTGCGTGTGTGCGTGCACACATACAGTACACACACATAAGGCGTACATACGGAGGGAGCAGGACAGACAGAGAGGGGGGAAAGGAAACAGAAGACAGATAAGAGGAGTATGAGTGAGAAGATGGAAGATGGATGGTTCCAACCATGGAGAGCGACTGAAGCAGGAGCGGAGGGAGATGAAAACAATGGCCTGTTGCTCGAGGAGCTGCTGCTGTTAATAGATTGTCTAACACGCTGTGTGTCTGCCAGTGAGCTCCCAACCCTTTGGCACATCAGCTACTGACCCTTTCTGATGATGTCACTGCCAAGGGACATGGCTGCCCGAGTGCCTGTCATCTGAGATGTCAGCAGCGCAGCAGAGAAGTTTATATAGCTGGATTTGTGGATTGGGAAGGATTTGTGTGTGTGTGTGTGTGTGTGTGTGTGTGTGTGTGTGTGTGTGTGTGTGTGAGTGTGTGTGTGTGTGTGTGTGTGTGTGTGCAGTAGGGGTAGAAAGGCCATGTATTACGCTGAGCGATATTGCTGTGAAGCCGTGCAGTTGATACATGGGGGTGATCCACTGAGAGAGAGAGTTCAGCACATGTGATGTGTTGGAGATGGATGAGTGCGAACACGGTTCACTTCCATACGCAGTCACTTCATAAGGTCAGAGTCTCCGCTTGAGGGACGCGCCTGCAGGGAGAATACCAGCCTGGCCTCGCCGAAGTGATCAGATGGGTGGTCCATTTTTTTTTCTTTTTTCTTAAGTATATTGGTATCAAAATGTAATTAAAGTACCAAAAGTAGAAAGTACTCATTTTGCAGAATGTCCAAGTTCAAGTTTTCAAATGTATAAAAATGTTTTGAAAATAGCCGATCTACAAGCTCACAATGCGTCATATCGCAGCGCATTGTGAGCTTGTAGATCTGCTTTTTTCAAATGGCCGAAATGTATATCGGGTTGAAGTGGTTAATGTATGTTTTGTGATAATAATCAATCTACAAATGTTCAAATAAATGTAGCGGAGTAAAAGTAAAAGTATTGGAAATTGGAAATGCTCAACTACCTCAAAATTGGACTTAAGCAAATGTACTTTGCCTCTAAATATTGAAGTCCCGCCACCCATAAAACAAGGCGGCACAAGAGACGGGTAGTTCTATCCCTGAAGACCTGTCTACAAAGCCATGGATGACGGCATCCTAGCAGCAGTGGGAGTCACAGTACGTCACCACTACATCTGGGACCTGGGAGACGGTGCCAAAGGAGAAGGTCTGCTGAACCGACTGCGTACCGAGGTTGGCCATTCCAAAACATTTGTGAAGAAGCCACATAATCACCACCTGTCTCCACAGTGGTGGAAAAAGTACTCACATGTTTTCCTTGAATTATCAAAACAGCAATGTAGAAGTACTCTGTTGCAAGTAGAAGTCCCTTTATTCACAATTTACTTGAGTGAAAGTATGAAAGTATTGGTATCAAAAAGTACCAAAAGTAAAAGTACAAAATGTTTGAAAATTGCAGATCGCGACGCGTTGTGAGCTCGTAGATCGGCTATTTTCAAATAGCCTTGGTATAAAATAGGGCTAAAGTGGTTAATGTATGTTTTATAATACTAGAAGTCTAGTCTAGTCGGCGACCTGGCCAACTCGGAACAATGTAAATAGGGAATGAATGCCCCGCCCTTTAATGCAAACCCCATTATACCTGTTTTCATAGGACCCGTTTTGACCATCTGTCTGCCTGTGTCCATTTATGCCCATATATGGAGATATCTGTATCTGTCTGTCTGTCTGTCGGCGTCCATTTTATGTCCATATATGGAGATCACTGCAGTTATAGTTCTGGGTCCATTTTATGCCCATATATGGAGATATCTGTCTATCTGCGTCCATTTTATGCCCATATATGGAGTATCTGTCTGTGCCTCCAACTGTGTTGCAGACACAGTGCCGGTTCCCCCTTTAATGCAAACCTCATTATACCTGTTGTCATAGGACCCGTTTTGAACATCTGTTTGCCTGTGTCCATTTATGCCCATATATGGAGATATCTGTATCTGTCTGTCTGCGTCCATTTTATGCCCATATATGGAGATCTTTGACCATCTGTTTGCCTCTGTCCATTTATGTCCATATATGGAGATATCTGTATCTGTCTGTCTGCAATCCATTTTATGCCCATATATGGGGGCATTCATTTTATGCCCATATATGGAGAACGCGCGTGCCGGTGGGACGAACGGTTCTCGAGATACGCGGATTACACACTCACAGAGATTTTTTGTTGACTCATGTGGCGTACGTGATGTCAGAGCCTTTTATGAAGTGATGTCACAATGAGTATGGAGATATCTGTATCTGTCTGTCTGTCTGTCGGCGTCCATTTTATGTCCATATATGGAGATCACTGCAGTTATAGTTCTGGGTCCATTTTATGCCCATATATGGAGATATCTGTCTATCTGCGTCCATTTTATGCCCATATATGGAGTATCTGTCTGTGCCTCCAACTGTGTTGCAGACACAGTGCCGGTTCCCCCTTTAATGCAAACCTCATTATACCTGTTGTCATAGGACCCGTTTTGAACATCTGTTTGCCTGTGTCCATTTATGCCCATATATGGAGATATCTGTATCTGTCTGTCTGCGTCCATTTTATGCCCATATATGGAGATCTTTGACCATCTGTTTGCCTCTGTCCATTTATGTCCATATATGGAGATATCTGTATCTGTCTGTCTGCAATCCATTTTATGCCCATATATGGGGGCATTCATTTTATGCCCATATATGGAGAACGCGCGTGCCGGTGGGACGAACGGTTCTCGAGATACGCGGATTACACACTCACAGAGATTTTTTGTTGACTCATGTGGCGTACGTGATGTCAGAGCCTTTTATCTGTCTGTCTGCAATCCATTTTATGCCCATATATGGGGGCTTTTTATGCCCATATATGGAGAATGCGCGTGCCCGTGGGACGAACGGTTCTCGAGATACGCGGATTACATACATACATACACACTCACAGAGATTTTTTGTTGACTCATGTGGCGTACGTGATGTCAGAGACTTTTATGAAGTGATGTCACAATGAGTCAGAGCTTACGCCGATTTCCTCCGGAACAGCCTGATGTCAACAATCAGCTCCGCATAAGGAGATTCCGAACGTTTCGCGCCGTTTAGGAAAAAACGCGCGTCGGGTCGGGTCGAGGCCGGGCACTGCACTCCGCGCCGCGGCGGAGAACGCGCGTGCCGAATCTGAAGCCGGTGGGACGAACGGTTCTCGAGATACGCGGATTACATACACGCAGACACGCAGAGACTTCTCGCATTTATAGATAGATTATAATTGCGACCGTAAGGTCGCAATTTAGTATGAAAACCTCCACCGGCCGTCCGTCGGTCACACGTGCGGTCGACCGCACGTCACACGTGCGGTCGACGTGTGATGAGGTCACGATGAGTCATCTATGCCCAAATATAGATTTCTAGGTCAGATGGCCCATAGAGTTTGTGATGTCAAACCTAGCAACCCAATATAAACAAACCTGATGTCAGACCTGAAGTATCCTTTTATACCCATATATGGAGATACAGAGATCTCCATATATGGGCATATTAGAAAGCCCATATATGGGCATATACGGATGACATCAGGGATATCCATATATGGGCATAAAAGGGACAAGGGCTTACAGTTAAGAGATCTCCATATATGGGCATATCAGAAAGCCCATATATGTTCATATACTGATGACATCAGGAATATCCATATATGGGCATAAAAGGGACAAGGACTTACAGTTAAGAGATCTCCATATATGGGCATAAAGGGACAAGGACTGTTACAGTAGATATAGAGATGTCCATATATGGGCATAAATGAACAAGGACTGACAAACACTGAGATCTCCATATAACCTATGGGAATATAAGGGACGAGGACTGTCAGCTTGTAGACCTATTTTCTAAATATTGTTGTACATTAAAAACTTGAAATGGGTCGTTCTGCATAGTACTTGGGATTTGTTGATGTAAATGTTCACATAGAGTGTAATAATTGGTAAAACAAACTTTTGGCCTATTTGTGGAGATAAGCGACCAACGGTCGCTTATCTCCCGATTAGGGAGTCTTACTGGTCTATATTTAAAAAGTAACTAATAACTAAGGTTTTCAAATAATTGTAGTGGTACAATATTTGGATCCGAGATGTAGTGGAGTAGAAGTAAAAGTATTGGTAGTAAAGTAGGTCTACGAATCCCTCAAAATTGCAGTACTTGAGTAAATGTACTTGTTACTTTACACCACTGCCTGTCCCCTGTATGAGGAGGTCAGGTCTCTCTTTCAAAACATCTGTGTAGAAGACACATCTGTTTAGAATCACATTCACGAAAATACATAAAAAGATGAAAATAGTACAAAGTATATAATCAAGCACATACAAGTATTCAAAAGTACAAATTACGAAGTACTGTACATTTTCAGAATTTGCCAGAAATTTTCTAAATAGCAGATCTATTGTGACAATCTAATGCACTGCGACACATTGTGAGCTTGTACGTCAGCTATTCTCACTATATTTGAAATAGGGCTGAAGTGGTTTTCCCAAGTTTATGTCGAATAAGTCTACAATACTATATGCGAAAAACACAAAAACAAACACTCAAAAAATGTACGTAAGTAGTGTACTCAAGTAAATATACTTAGTTACTGTCCACCACTGATCATTTGCAGCGTAATGTGATTCAAAGTGCTCCAAAACACAGTGACACGTCATCAATTACAGTTAGTTGTCACCCATTAGGACTGGAAACGGTCACCGTCACTCTCTGCTCTCACTGCCTCTTTCTGCCGTCTCTCTGCCATGCCTCCTCCAACTCTCTGCCTCCTTCCCTTCTCTTGTCTCTCCTTCCCTATCGC
Source organism: Nannobrachium achirus (assembly GCF_963921795.1). Lineage (NCBI taxonomy): Eukaryota > Metazoa > Chordata > Actinopteri > Myctophiformes > Myctophidae > Nannobrachium > Nannobrachium achirus. The sequence goes on along the minus strand of NC_137811.1, from coordinate 45,276,759 downwards.
TCATTTCTAATTAGTGGCCAATAGATTAGCTCCCCCATCATTTACATGCTCTGGTGACCCTGCAGGCATAAGCGCATGCGTGCACGCTTGTGCGCGCGTACGACGTACGTGTGTGTGTGTGTGTCTCTTTGAGCGTGTGCACCTTTATAATTTCATCAACATCCATTGACGGGCTTTCTCTCTGAAGTCCAAATATAACTCCATTGATTTCTGCCTTCACTGTAAAGATTTTATGACAAAGTCGAATCACAATATCAGAGGGGGGTGTAATTGACTATCAGGCTATGGAGTGGCTGGATATCGCCTGTGATCGCAACGCAGATTATGTCAAAGTGTTTCTGTCATTTACAGAGACGTGACCTGAGTGGCAAGTTGCGTGGAAAAAAATTAAAAGTTTGTGTGCGTAGAAACAACGGTTTGAACGGGTGCTCAACCCTTTCTGGATCAGGGCCCGTTTGAAAATCTTGAAAAAAATGGCCCACACATCTGAACACTTTTCAAGGTTTTATAGAAAAAATCACACAGAAATTAATGCTCCTGAAGAAACAGTGTGAGTTCGAGTAGCACGCCAAGTACAGTATGATGACGATGTATGATGATGATGATGTATAGACCCACGTGATGTCACAGGGGGCATATTGTCCAATCAGAAAAGGGACATACGGACAGTTACATATTGGAGTGGCTAGCACTACAATTTCTTTTTTTTTGCTATAGGCACTATTGTTCTTGGTCAGAGATTCTTTTTGCCAGCAAAGTGAAGGTGCTTTTTTAACCTTTGCACAAAGGATAAAGTTAAGCTTTTGGTCAAGCTTCACTTGACATCACAATATATAATATAATGTTAAGACGGAAGTCAGTTCCCAGTGACGTGTGTCATTGCACTTGCCATTTCCCAGAATTGTAGTTCTATATTAAAATCTTAGCGTTTTGCCAGTTATTTGGAGCCCCACTTGCAATAACCTCGCGGCCCACAGGTTGAGAATAACAGACTCTTTCTGCTGGTGTACGTACTGTAGCTTTGCCACCGATCTCCTTTTGTACCTCTGATGGTGAGAATCTTCATAATGCCAATGACGACGGTAGGAATGAGCCATGCTTCACGTCTGGACGGTGCATGGGGATCGGGCGCACAGGGAGACGCTAGAAAGGCCACTGGAATGTTCCACCAGACCATGGCTTTGCCATGGTAACAATTCAGCACCGTGGAGTCTCCTGCACTGTACAGTACCAACGCCTATTTCCATGACAACATCTTCAAAAGAGGTTTATGGCAGCCATCTTAAGCACACTAATCAAATACATGGGAAATGGCCTCTTGCAGTGCGCCTACCCTGATGTGTTGTTCATTTTCTTTCTTCACCACATGAACCCCCAGTGTCCCTGGTCTGCATGGGCCACTTCACAATAGGCGCAGCGTTCCGCGAAAAATAGCAGATTGAGTGCACATCGTTTTCAAATGTTTTGACAAATGTCCGTCTATAACGACATGGCCAAAATAAGAACGCCAGGGTGGAAGTGGTTAAAGTGAAACAAAGTTAATTGTTGATGATTATCATGGTGTATAGAAACAGCAATATTTATGATAGCGAGATTACCCGTCTTTCTGTCTTTTTCAGACATCGTATTCCTAACACAGACAGATGACTGCTCTGCATTTTGGCTTTGAAAGGTGTGATGTTTCTTGTTGACATGAGCCCTTGAGGTCCTATTCTGGAACAAACATTTGACGAAAATGGCCAATGTACTGTATTTGTAGATCGGCAAAGATATTTAGTGTAGAGGGAAAGAAAAGAGAGGACCAAGCATAGACCCCTGGGGGTCCTCGATCAACACAGTGTATAGGGTTTAGGGGACCAGTGCCTGCTCTCCAGATGTGTGATCAGTCTATGAGGTTGATTAATGAATCTAATAGAAGACAGTATGTCATCGCTGTCAGGGTGGAAACCTTGTATGTCCAAAACCGTTCCTTAAAACATTGTAATAGAGTGTGATTCTAATAAAGCTCAAAGTGCTCCACAGAGCAAGAATAAAGCATGAGTGCTTTAAAAGGTTGAAAATAGCCGATCTACCGGCTCACAAAGTGTCACAATGCGATGCGTTGTGAGGTTGTAGATCTGCTATTTTCACAACTGAGGTTGTAGATATGAGATTTTCACTATTCGTTTTGTACGACTCCCATTACTCCCATTAAAAATCCCATCTATGTGAACTGAGCAGTGCAGGCTGCTGAGCACCGCTGAGAGGCTGCAGCTGGTGTTGCCGTGTGCACATAGACGGACATACATGCCGCAGTCATACGGACATACATACATACTCTGTCAAATGTTGGAGCGGCTGGCACCGCTCAAAAACAAAAAGTTGAAATAAGGAGATACAAGGTTTCTCACCCGGCAGCGACGACGTGCACCAAATATTACGGGGTATCGTTCATGCCAGAAAACGTCACAGCTCTGCGATGAAGGATGTCTCCATTCAGTTTCAAAGCAACAGAAAGAACAGCTCTATCAATCACCAGGACTCGAGCATCGTGAGCTCTTCTGCAGCTCTGTTATGTAAACAACATGCAGCCCCAGACTCCAGCAACGCCAAGAGAACATCAAACCAATCGTATTAAGTGAACCCAATAGATACATCTTCAGACTAATACCGCCCTTTCATCGCCCTAGCAGTACTGGAGTGCCGCCATGTCTTTGTGTGTTTTTACTAAAGAGCTTTCCAGAACAATGTTGTGTTGCGCAGCTAAAATATTGACTTTGGTCCCTGGTCCCTCTGGTGATTACAAACACCCTCGGTCGCTCAAAGTCAAAGATATTTAAGCCCCCCACAAACAATAAACATACATTTGAGCATGTGCATACGTGCGCACGCGTGTACACACTATACACAGATATGCAGGAAGACACACGCACGCACACACACACACGTTTGGCAAGCCACTCAATAGAGCCAATCTTCGACTCTCACAGCGGGTTTGAATTCCCAGCTTACTTTGCAGTGACAGTGAGGCGTGTGAATTTGTGTGTGTGTGTGTGTGTGTGTGTGTGTGTGTGTGTGTGTGTGTGTGTGTGTGTGTGTGTGTGTGTGTGTGTGTGTGTGTGTGTGTGTGCGTGCGTGCGTGCGTGCGTGCGTGTGTGTGTGTGTGTGTGTGTGTGCACACACATGTGTGAGTGTTAGATAAAAACACAGCAAGCTCAAACTAGGGCCACCCAACTAAGCAATGGGGGCAAAGCTGGCATGAAGACCCAGCTATGCATACATACTCTATGCACACATATGCACCGCATAGGCCTGTGTTTAGGAGTGGACATGCTTGCCAAGTCATTTTCCCCTCTGATCCCGGAGGCATTGAAGTGCTCATAATACACAGAACAGACCCTTTCCTATAGAAATAGAGGGAAGATGGAGAAAGAAAAAGGGGAGAAGAGAAAGTGGTGACTAAAAGTTCCATAGGAGGGAAATGTTTTATTTTTTTAAACATTAAACAATTAAATCCAATATACTAGCACAGTGGTTCTCAACCTGTGGGTCAGGACCCGTCCCCAGATGATTAACTTAATGTGAAACATGGTTTTCTCGCTCAACAGTAAACAAACCAACATAAAGTTTAAGTATATAGAGGGTTTATGCAAATTTCTATAGTGACAATGTAAGGACTTTTTAATACCTCTAAAATGACAAATGAAACATTGGCCAAAAAGTCAAATATTAGAGGCAGAAATTGTGAAAATAGACGATCGAGATCGGCTATTTTCACAATAGAACCGTGTTATACAAAATTGAATGCCTCAACTCTTAGTGCTCGTCAGCCCGGGTCCCCAGTTAGAATATCGTTATTTTGGGGGTCGCGGCCTGAAAAGGTTGAGAACCACTATACTAGCAGATCCCAGATCCCATTGATCTGCTACTTTCCCACTGTTCTCTTTGCCACAAATAGCAGATCTACAAGCTGTTTCAGTCCCCCTAAGTTATGTTGAGCAGGCACCTGCAGAGAAGAGGACACTGGTCACTAACAGACGT